>NC_091471.1:337457863-337757863 GCF_036971445.1 Narcine bancroftii | reverse complement strand
TCAATCAAGCTCTAATCCGACGATGTCCTGGCCAATAGCCTTTGTCATCTGTGGTTGAAGGAGGCAAGGGTTTGGGAGGAGTTGTCCACAGGGCAAGGAAGCAGTTTTCTCTTCCTCACCCATCCTGGCCTGAACCTGGACACCTACTTTGACTCCACTGGTTGATTTCTCATTGGAAGAAGTGGAACGCCAATCACTTAACTGCAATTGCATGATTGAAGAAATTATCCAGATTCTGGGAAATAAATTAATTATTTAGAAAAGTTACCAAATCATTCTGATAGCCGCAAGCCCATTGCATGCTGATGTTTTCCAGAGAGAAGAAAGGAGAAAGATAGGATAAACAACTCAGTATTGTCTGTAATTGGATCCTTGTGTGATACTTTATATGAAGAACAGATCACAGGCACTGCCAAGTTTACTTCCAGGAACTCTAGAGGTAGGCAGATCCATTTTAGAACTAAGAGTAAAGCTAATAGCTGAATCTACACTAAATTCATCTTTTGTTTAAGTTGATAAAGCATACAAGGAATTTTTGCACCTGTTCCAAGGCAATCTTTTCTGATTTTATTTCCCTTGGGAGTTAAATATACAGAACTATTTTCTTTTCCTGAGGTTTCACATGACACAAGTAATGGCTGAACTCAGTGAGAGGTGACCTTAAGGAATAGTTAACCCGTATCACAAGGAAGGAAACCATTATGCTGTTAGCAATTTCTTTGTGGTTGTTTTCAGAGTCATGTTTTGGGAGAACCACCAGTGTTGTGCAGGGTGTGGGAGTCTGTGTGAACTGCTTTAAATTTTCTTAGCAAATGCCAGCTGCTGTAGGCTTCCTTCTTGGCTTACACCTTTCCTTCTTCATTGAGGTCTTCCAAATGGTTCATTCACTCATCTCGTGCTTCAGTTCCTCATTCTTTCCCATTTGTGAATTGGGCGTGCACAGCCATTTTGAGTTAAAGCACACAGGGTTTTATTGGTGCAATTTTATCAATGCATTTGACCTTGAGAAAATCCTGTGAATTGTAATTATAAGGTGGTCTGCTTGGCTATTGCCAATTATTAATGTGGCTGCCTAAGATCTGGCAAAAAAACATCAACCATCTGCTTTGTACACTTACCAAACCCCTTGATAACCAAGAAGTGGCGTGAAGAGAAATGCAGCGTGGGGCTCAAAGTCTTCGTGAAGTGCATTTTCTAAAGAGCAATTGCAGCATCTGTTGCATCTCCTTGCAAGTTTTCGTCAGTACCCATAATTACTCTCATTTAGGAACAAAGGAGTTTTGTACCTGGGAGAGTAAATAGAATTGCACTCTAACATGGAACGTGTCTCTGTGCCTTGCTTCAACCTTATTGCATCCTAGTGTCATGAATAATACAAAAATCAATGGAAGTAAATGACTACTGATGTCATGACCAGCAGAGGTCAGAGAAATAGCACCACAACACTTACACCTTAATAAATTTGAGGCAACTATATTAGCCAAGAATAAATAAGGGAGATAAAGAAACAGAATGCCATTGCGTGGAATGCATCGAAAACTTTTTTTTAAAAAAACATTTTTAAAGTTCAGCTGAAACTCTTCTTTTAAATCACTCCAGAAATAACCTTAAACCCATAAACCCTCATATTACGTTGGCAAAATGAACAGACTAATTCCAGTTTAAGAGGTGGGAATGCCATTCATTCCTTGCAACAACTTTGCACTTACTTCATCATATTGAGGGAAAAGTATAATTTTTCTAAGTTCCTTGGCTTTGACCCATTGGTAGCGGCACTGTTAGTGTAGCGGTTAGTGCGACCTTGTTACAACGCCCTCAACCTGGATTCGAGTCCAGCACTGTCTGTAAGGAGCTCCCCGGGTCCTCTGGTTTCTTCCCACCCTCCAATACGTACAAGGTCGGAGATTAATTTGGGTGTAATTGGGTGACATGGCTGGAATTGGCTTCTACCATGCTGCAAATAAAATAAAAATACATGACATCAAATCAGAATTTAAGTTCAGTTAATTAAATAACCTTGAATAAAAATCTATTGCCCAGAATATTGACTGTAAATCTGTCACGTTGTGGTTTTAAAACCTCTCTAGTTCACAAATGACATTTCAGAAAGGAAATTTCTTGCCTTATCCAGTTAGTCTGCTTGTAGGTCTGGAGACACAAATTGGTTATCTCTGAACTGCCTTCAGACATGACTTAGTAGGTCTCTCATTTCCACAATGAGAAACACAATGGTAAAAACAGATTGGCCACCTGACTGATTCAAAGCTACACTAGTCTCCTGACCACGCAGATTCCCTTCTCGTGATCATCCAGTGACTTGAATTAGATGTCCTTTAAACAACACAATATAATGTTAAATATGCTTCAGTACATTGTCAATTTAAGCTGTCACCCATTTAGAGTTGTTCGCATCCCGAATCTTCATCAGGTTGCAGGTCATCTCTAACACATCGGCATTCAGCAGATAAGGCAACATCCATGGAGGGAAATGAACAGTCAATATTTCAGGTCGACACCTGGTTCGGGATTGGGGAAAAGCAGCAGAAGAGGTTGTCTGGTCAATGAGTGAATGGGAGCAGAAAGAAAGAGAGAAGGCATCTACTGCGAGGAGGTGCAAGGACAAGGCAGATTTCTTACACATCTTCACAAAACAATTTCTCCTCCCTCCATGCAGTACCTTCATTCTCCATTCAACTGTCATATCTGTGAATACCTATGGATTTTGATACACTCTGTAACAAGCGCAAAGAAACTTGGAGTTTCAAAAATTGCAGCAAAAACTGCAGCTGATGCCGATCTGAAACAATATTGATGATCACATTCAATGGCACAGTAAATGGCCTTATTTATTTTATAAACTGAATTTTCAGTGTCAATATGTTCCTTTCTTTCATTTCTCTTTTGCCATTAACTGTCATCAAAAATAAATATCCCAGCGACAAAACATAATAAACACGGAGTCTGCAGATGCGAGAACCTTGAGCAAACAAGGGACTCAACAGGTCAGGCAGCCATGGAGAGAACAAATGTTTCAGGTTGGACTCTTTATTGCATTTGTTAAAGGGTGGGGGGGGAGACATTTCACATATGAAGGGGAAAAGGAGGAGGGGGAGAGGGCAAAAAGTGATAGGGGTTTAGGCAGAAGATGGGAAAGATAGAGAGACAGGAAGAGAGAGAGAATGACTACGGTGGGGGAGGGAAATTCAGAATAGATGAAGAGGTGGAAATGGCAGAACCATGTAGAGGTGGGGGGGAGGGGTTACCTTCAAAAAAAATCAGTGCTCATGCCATTAAAATATAAGGCTGTCCAGGAGGAATGTGATGTGTCATTGCTCAAGTTTATGTTGGCCTCACCCTGACTATGGTTGAGGCTGACCAACATATCTGTGTGGCAATGGTGGGGAAAATTGAAATGGTTGCCTACAGGAAGCTCAACCCTAGAACCATAAACAGAGTGCAGGTTATCCAACCTGTGTTTGGTCTCACTGACGCGCAGCCCGCACTAAGTACACCGAGTGCAGTAATTAGGTTGGACGACGTTGATCACAATTAACCCAACCCATTTCTACAGTTTAAAAGATACTTATTTCTTCAGTTTTCTGAGGCAGGGTGATTAGCCTGAGATGCTGATTCAGTTTTCCCCTTTAAAAAGGCTTTTCCAGCTTTTTCATCATCTTATCAGTCTAGGGATGATTTGATCTTCACCAGGATCTAATACTGGAAGGCTTAGATTTCCTGAAATGTTACTTTGCATTTTGCTGAAGAGCGCTGAACTCACACTTGCAGGGACTATACACAAGCAGATCGATAGCAATAATTTTAGCAGGTACACACCATGATAACTGAAACTGAGAAACCTGGAGTTACTTAATCAGTTTAAGTGCCAAAAAAATATTGAGTTTAAATAAAGTTTCAGAGAAAGGTGATTGAGGACTGTGAGTCCTTGATATGAATTAAAATGAATAATAATAATGTCAGCCATAGTTCAGTTATTTGTGTGCTATTTCAGAAGGAGAAAATGCTGGGCTCGACTTCTGCAAAGTGAATAGATTGCTGCGCCTTTATAAGTCCATCTCTTGGAACAGGCACTAAACTAAGGCCCTATCTGCTCTCCCAAATAGAACTGAGTGATTCCTTTGTACTGTACAATATCTTGAAAAGAGAAGAGAGTTTATTGTCACCATCAGTACATAGAGATGCTCTGAAATTCTTGTTTGTGCCAGCCGCACAGGTGCATAAGAGACAATAGTATAAATCACCTCAATAATGTCAAGGCAGAGAAGAAGTAACAAATATGAAAGGAAAGATAATAAGTATTCAGTTGCAGTTAGTGCAAGTACAAATTCAATTTACCAAGACTTGGCCCATAGTCTTCTATGTGTTGGTGATTCAAGAGCTCATCTATTGTTTCCAAAATGCTGCCTCCATCATCCATTCAAGCAGTGCGTTCAGATTCCAACCTCCCTCTGGGTGGAAAAAAAATCTTCTTCAGCTTACTTCAAGCAATCAAGGACACTTGAATGGTGGAATGGCTAAGACCAAGATCCTGGAAAATAATTAAGTTTGTCAATACTTGAGGGAACAAAGCAGAATGACGTAAAGCTTTTTCAGCTGAGAAAGGAGAGACAACAGAGAGGCAAGTGGGGATTTGAGAATGTACTGGGTAATTCTAAATTTTGCAAGGAAGAATTTTCTACCGGGAAATTCACAGAAAGGAATTGAGGATGGGGCACTAATATAAAAACAGTAAATTAGGTCAGTTAATTCTCAAAAAAAGTTCACTGTTTTATCATAAAAGGAAGTTGAAAATTGTATATATGTTGTCTGTGCTCGACATTTAATTTCATATATCTTTAAACTGTTTGAATGAAAATGGGAATTTTTAAAAGATTTCTCATTGACGTTGATACCACAATCTTGTCTGATGCACCTGTCTCAAAATTATATTCCTCTTAACATGACAGAACATCAGGAATAAAATTCAGTGCAGTAAGATAAAACTCAGAGAGTAGATGGAAAAACATTGTCTGGTCAAAAATGCCAACCAAATTCAGTTGGCTGCTGGTTAATCTTTTCTTTATCAGGTTTATGACAAATCATACAAAATGGACCTTTATGAAGTTTACACACCTTTGGGGTTTTATCTCTGATATGAAAACTCATACAAACTGAAGAGATAGTATTGTCAGCAATCATAACGCTTGTCACCAAGATGATGGTGCAACGGCCATTTCACCCACATTGGGACTGACCCCTCCCCCCCCAGTTGTCCAACTGTGAAAGTAAAAATTAACAATACTTGCCGGAGAAGGGAGTCAAACATTCGGATTTATTGTCATAGATTATGTCACATACAATCCTGAGATTCCTTCTTCTTATGGGCGCAGCAGAATTACCACTAATTGGTAATGCAAAAAATAAACTGTACCCACACTGACAGCCCGCGCTGGCTGCCCCACAGTGTGGGGACTGATATTGGGCTGTTGGGAGAGAGCGGGGCAGCAGGATCAGTGTGGGGACGTCCCGCGCTGACAGCCCGCGCCGGCCGCCCCACAGTGTGGGGATTGATATCAGGCTGTTGGGAGAGAACGGGGCAAACCAACCTTTTGCAATTCATTTTGGATACTGCTAAATTGATTCTGTGATACGGGCAGGTAGCTCCTTGTCCACCATTCAGTTTGGATGAGTTTGTAATCCCTGCAAACCAAACAATTTTGTCTGTTTTTGGCATAACAATGATTGTCACCATTTCTCACTCCGATTTTGACCAACACTCCATAACATTCCTCTTCGTTCAACTCTTTCTCCATCCAACCCTTTAGTGCATGTGGCACCCGTCTAGATCTACAGCAAGTCATCTTATTGCTTGGCTGAATGGCTGTGAGTCTTGCATCGATGGCAGTATATGAATTTTTAAAACAATTCCCTGCATTGTTTCCTAGCTGTGATAGACACACGTGTGAATTGTACAAACAGAACACGTTCTCCTAACCCTCCTTTTAATTCCTGAACCGATCCTTCCTCAATAGGGCTCATATGTTTTTGTAGTCAGCTGCTATGATCAGTAGATTCACCTTTGACCATTGTAAGAAGTTACACATCCTGTCTGCCCCAAGGTTTTCAGTGACTCATTGGAATATTTCAAATTCAGCACGCTCTTTGTTAATGACACTGCCGAACCTCTTGAATAAAGATAAATCAGTTCATGTTTGAGCAATCGACAACTCACAGTGATATTCCGTTCACTGATTTTGATTTTAACTTTGATATCACTGCCTTCCCAATTGCTGTAGTTAGTGCTGTATGGACTGTTTAAACCTATTCTTTATCTGCTGTTTTATACAAGGCTCTTCCATGTGTTCCTATTATCAGCATTTCCCCAACCCTGAGAGGTTACTTGCCTGAAATTATTCAGCCTTGCCATTCTGGAGCTCAACACAAAATTATTCTGTTCTCTTTTGTTTTACATTCCAAGCATTTCCCTATTTTATATCAGAGATTGTGGTGATACAATCACTACACTGGCCGCACTCCTACCAGCCTACTACAGGGGGCAACCATTGTACCTGCAGGTAGACAACTTGGGAGGCTGGCCCCTATCTGCCAGCTGGCAATCACCGGCTCGTATAAAGACTCGAGCCGGGGACAGTCAGACACATGGAGCCAGCAATATGCTTAGACTGTGACGTACAAGCTAATTAAAGCCTGTTGAACAGTCTGTGGACTTGGCGTCAGTATTATTCGCACAGGAGCGCTCACAGACATCTCCGCTACATTGAACTAAATTGTTTATCGCCATGTGCACTGAGATACAGTGCTTTGCGTTCTATCCAGACAAGTCAATCTCTACATTGTATATCAACTAACCATATAACCATATAACCGTTTACAGCACGGAAACAGGCCATTTTGGCCCTTCAAGTCCGTACTGGTTCACTTGAACGACTCCACTAGCTCCTCCGCAAACTCCTGAAGAAGTAGAGGCTTTCTTCATGATGAGTGCAAGAATTATTTTTTTTTAAACTTATAGCAAAACGACTGGCTTAATGCAACCTAGATTGTATACCTAAAATGGATGAGAGGGGGGAGTGGGGGGGGGGTGCCTTGGGAGGAAGGGGGGGGAGAAAAAGTCACTGTATATGTGTGAAAAAGAAATAGTGTATATCATGGCTAATGTGATTTATGGTGTGAAAAATAAAAAATTTAAAAAAAAATACTTATAGCAAAACAAAATTGCAGGTTACATCATCACATGACAGAGTGCAGGGTATAGTGTAACAGAGAAAATAAAAATACTGTTAATCAGTGCAAGAAATCACCTTTTACTGTTGAGAGGACCATTCAAGGGTCTGATAACAGCAGGAAAGGACTGCTCTTCACCAACATCTGGCCCCACCCACCTCACTTTTGGCTCGTGTTATCAGATGACTTTGGAGTTCCATCTACCCTCATACGGCAATAGCACTAAATGTTATACCATAAGCAAAGTTCTTTTATGTTTATAGGACAGGGAGGTGAAATCCACATCAACTCTTCCTGTAGTTGTGGGGGGGAGGGGCCACGGAAAGCGACTGGCCCAGATGGAATCGACTTCCACAGGTGCGCCATCAAAACCATACTTACTGGATGCATCGCAATGTGGTACGGGAGCTGCTCTGGTCAAGATCAAAGGTGGGGAATGCAGCTCAGAACATAACAAAGCTTTCCCTTCCCTCCATGGCCACCATCTACATCTTCCACTGCCGAGGAAAAGCAGCCAATCAACTGAAAAACTCAGCCATTCTCCCATCCGAGAGAAGGTTTGATTGGCTGTTTTTCCTTGGAAGTGGAGATGGTGCCCATGGAGGGAAGAGAAGATTTTGTACGTGATAGCACCCACCAATAGACTTAAAGACAGTTTCTTCCTGCATTATCACATTCCTGAATTAACCCCATAAAAGTGCTCTCATATTGCTCTTTGATCTTACAGCACACCAGTGATTGGGACCAGACCGGGGTTTGAATCCCGCACTGTCTGTTAGGAGTTTGTATGTGGGTTTTCTCCAGGGGCTCTGGTTTCCTCCCACCGTTCAAAATGTACCGGGGGTGTAGGTTTTTCTTTGGCTTGGCTTCGCGGACGAAGATTTATGGAGGATAAATTGGGCAGCACACACTCGGTGGCCAAAATGGCTGTATGTCTAAATTTAAATTTTTAATTCCTTTCTATTTAAACAGATCTAAAAGAACATAAGAAACAGGAGCAGGAATTGGCCATCTGCTCTGGCCATACACTCAGCTCCACCTATATGCCTTTTTCCTATAGCCCTGAATATTATGTAAAAATGACTTTAATATATTGAATGAAGCAGCTTTTACTGCTTTCTTGGGCAGAGAATTCCATAGATTCCCTACTCTGGGGAAAGCAACCCTTCCTCATCTCCTTCCTAAACCTACTCCCCTGAATCTTGAGGCTATGTCCTCTTGTTCTAGTTTCATCTACCATTTGAAACAATTTTCCTGTCTCTATCCCTTCCATACTTTTGTACACTTCTCATTTTTCTGAATTCCAGCAAGTATAGTCACAGGGAACTCAGTCTCTCCTCAGAGGCTAACCTCCTCATCCCTGGAATCAATGTGGTGACTCTCCTCTACACCACCTCGAAAGCCAGTATATCCTTTCTCAAGTAAGAACTGCACACAGTACTCCAGGTGCGGCCTCACCAGAACCTTGTACAGTTGCAACAGAAACTCCCTGCTCTGAAATTCAATCCCTCTGACAATGAAGGCCAACATTCTATTTGCCATCTTAAAACCTGTGAACCATTTTCTTGCGGTTCACGCACAAGTGCTCCCTTGTCACTCCGCACAACTGTGTGCCGCAATATTTCACAATTTAAGTAATCAGCTGATCCACTATTTTGTCTTCCAAAGTGGCTGACTTCACATTGACCAACATTGTTCTCAAATCTACCAGATCCTTGCCCATTCACTTAACCTATCTATAACTCTCAGTGGACTCTCCATATCCTCTGCATAATTTGCTATCCCACTCAATTAAGTGTCCAGCAAACTTAGATATCTTACACAGAGTCCTCTCTTCCAAATCAATAAATGTTATTGTTAACAGTTCTTCCCCAGCTCAGAGCTCACCTCTGATTGCCAACCAAACACTCATTTATCCCAACTCTCTATTGATTAACCACTCCTCTATTCATACTAATACATTTCTCCTAACTCCATCCATCCTTATCTTTTGTACGCCACTGTATCAAAATCCAAGTATTCAACATTTACCTCTGTTCCCCTCTATCCACTGCATTCATTATAGCCTTGAAGAACACCAATAAATTTGTCAAGCAGGACCTGCCTTCCTGAATCCACGCTGTGTATGTCTGATGAAACAACTGTCTGGCGTCTCACTACTTCTTCCTTAATGATAGCTTCAAGCATTTTCATGGCCTCAGACATCAAGCTAACTGGCTTATAATTACCTGCCTTCTGCTTCAATGTTTTTAAACAGTAGTGTGACATTTGTTGTCTGCCATTCCACTGTGACCTGTCCAGAGAGCTTTGGTAAATTACCAATAACACATCTACTATAACATTCTCCAATTCTTTCTGTATCCTGTGATAGATTCCCTCACGTATGCAATGTTAGCAATAATCCGTTGGTTTGTTTATAGAAGAATCCTTCTCACTGACTAGGTATTTTGAGACAAATAAACTCATCCATCATCCCGTCCCACTAATTGTTTCCTAACTCTGTGACCCCAAGAAAGGGAGCACATTCCCTGACCACCTCCCTCATCTCTATAGGGACTGGAATATACCTAATACACACACTCACTTGTTCTTCAGTACAAAATAGCATCGACCTTCTTTATTCTTCTCTCAAGCTACTTCTTCCTCTAAAACACCATTGCCCCCCTGCCCTTTTCATTGGCTCTTCACCACATGGATGGCCGAGATTCTCCTAATCTCCTTCTTCTGCAACTGTGTGCATGGGCGTGGTCCATCATGGTGTATGCGCCCCCACCCCCTTCTGACCCACGCATGCATGTTACTACTCTCATGCATCGCCCTAAATACATCACCAGCAGTGACTGGCTCTACTCCTGACTCATGCAAGTATGTGACCACAACAGCTCCAACTCCCCCCGCCCCCCCCCCCCCCACCACCCTCCGCCCCCAGCCCTTGAGCCATGTGAGGAAGCGATGGACTTGATTTGTCCTGTTACCAAACAGTCTGGAGGGCTAACATCCAAACCCAACTTAGTGCGGCACTGCCAGTTGGAGAATACTCCACCTGCCAGGGGCGCAGCTGTTCTTTCGATGTTCGCTGTGACGAAGAAAACATACCGTCGATATACACGGTCAATGGAGACAGTGTCAGCTTCCACATATCTCTGGATAATGAAACTCTTTGGGTGGCTTTGCAGGATCTTGTAGGTTCTTCGTAATCAGGCTGAAGTGGTCGGTGAACAGCGTAATGTTGAATGAACACATACATACAATGTTGTAAATCATCCAGGTGATGCACATCATGTAGGTGTCGGTCTGAGCAACCGCATGCTTTCCCATAGATGGTGGACATCATTTAACGGATTATACAGTGCTGTTCCTGTACAAGATTAATAAATTCACCAGGTAGAGTCAGTGTGATCCCATATACCATTTCTGGAGCAGAACAAACAAGGACCGCTTTTAGGGCAGTGCACACGCCCAGGAGGACCATAGGCAAACGTAAGCTCCATAGAGACATATTCCAATCTGCCGCCAATGCTGCTTTCAGTTAGCGGTGGAAATGCTCAACGAGGCCATTGGCCTGCGGATTGTAGGCCAAAGTCCAAATGTGGGTGGTAACCAAAAGATCAGTGAGACCTCAGAACAACGTCGATTCAAACTGAGACACTCGGTTCATCATGGTGGTCCCTGGAACACTGAAAGCCGGAATCCAACAATCTACTAAAGGCCAAGCAACAACCTCTGCAGTGATGTTGGTGACAGGAATGGGCTCCTGCCATCTGGTAGTCCAATCCTCGTGTCAGCAGATAAATGCATCCTTTTGATGGCAGAAGCAGACTGACCAAGTCCAGGTGCCCATGAGCAAAATGAGAATCTGGAATTGCAAAATTGCCAAGTCTGAATTTCATGTGTCTGGAGACAAAAATGACATTGACCTTCTTTATGCTTCTCTCAAACTACATACTCAACAAGCTCCCTTGCCCTTTTCGTTGGCTCTCCACCACACAGGTGACCACAGCACCCCTAATCTACTCCTCCTCCTACGACCCTGCACATGCACATGGGCCACAGTGTACACACCCTTCTGACCTGTGCATGCGCGTTACCACTCTCGCACATCGCCCTAGATACGTCACCACTGGTGACCGACTCTACTCCCGACTCAAGTAGTTAAGCGATTGCAATACCACCACTCAGGAACCCAAACAGTCCTTCCAAGTGAACCAGCTCTTACCCTTAGTGAATCTGCAGGGGTCCTTTATTGCATACATTGCTCCTGATGTGGCATCCTCTACATTGGAGAGTGTAGATCAGTGGTTCTCAACCTTTTCCTTTCCACTCACATACCACTTTAAGTATTCCCTATGCCATAAGTGCTCTGTGATTAGTAAGGGATTGCTTAAGGTGATATGTGAGTGGGAAGGGAAGGTTGAGGATTACTGCTCAGACCCAATTGTGACAGAAATATTTTGCATGAGAAAAATTGTCATTGGCCCATTTCCTTTGGAGTTATGAAACCCTGCACATAATGAGTTAATTAGGTATGATTAAAACAGTGGTTTTCAATTTTTTTATTTTCATCCACATACCACCTTAAGCAACCCCTTACTAATCACAGAGCACCTATGGCACAGGGAATACTTAAAGTGGAAAGTGGGAAGAAAAAGGTTGAGAACCACTGGTGTAGATGCAGACTATGAGATAGTTTCATTGAGAACCTTCACTCTATTCGTTGCAATAGCAAGGACCAACCATTTTAATTCCATATACCATTCCCATGCTGACATGTCTGGCCATGATGTCCTACTGCAAAACTGAGGCCACCCATAAATTGCAGGAACAACATCTTTAATTCTGCTTGAGCACTCTCCAACCAGATGACATTGACTTCTCAGATTTCCATTGAATCCTTCCCTCAAGTCTCATTCTTTCCCCATCCATGGAACATTACAGCACAGAAACAGGCTCTTTGGGCCGTCTAGTCTGTGCAGAACTATTATTCTGTCTTGTTCCACTGACCTGCACCCAGTGCATACCTCTCCCATCCCATGTACCAGTCCAAATTCTTCTTGTGTTAAAATTGAGCACTCATTTACCACTTCAGCTGGCAGATCATTCCACACTCCCACCCCTCTCTGTGTGAAGAAGTACCCCATAATATTTCCCCCAAACTTTTCACCCTTAACCCATTTCCTCTGGTTCGTATCTCACCTACCTTTGGTGGAAAAAGCCTACCTAAATTTATTTAGACCCCTCATCATTTTAAGTATCTTGATCAACCACCCACCCACCCACCTTCACCCTCTCATTCTTCTATGCTGCAGGGAATAAAGTCCAAACCTATTTAACCTGCCCCTGTAACTCATTTGCTGAAGTCTGGCCAACATCTTAGTAAATTTTCTCTGCACTCTTTCTATCTTATTGATATCTTTCCAGTAGTTACATAACCAAAACTGCATGCAATACTCCGAATTTGGCCTCACCAATGTTTTACATAATTTTCCATAATATCCCAATACCTATACTCAATACTTTGATTTATGAAGGCCAATATGCCAAAAGCTCTCTTTACAAACCTGTGGCACCACTTTCAGGGAATTATGTATCTGTATTCCCAGATACCTCTGTTCTACCACACTCCTCATTGCCCTACCATTTACCATCATTGATCTAGATGACAAACATCAATGATCCCATCACGATCCCCAAGGCGCACCATTGGTCACAGGCCTCCAGTCTGAGAAGCAATAATTTACTACCACTCTCTGGCTTCTCCTGTTTAGCCAATGTCGAATCCACCATGAATGCAAGGCGCCTGAACTTTCCTGATTAACCTCCCATGTGGGACCTTATCAAGGACCTTACTAAAGTCCATTTATACAACATCCTTTCCTTCATTAACTTTCCTGGTATCCGCCTCGAAAAACTCCATAAGATTGGTTAAACATGACCTACTATGCACAAAGCCATGTTGACTATTTCTAATCATTCCCTAACTATCCAAATACTTGTATATCTGATCTCTAAGAACACCTTCCAATGATTTACCCACTACTAATGTCAGATTTACCGGCCTATAGTTTTCTGGGTTAATCTTGGAGCCTTTTTTTAAACAACAGAAAAACCCTCCAATCCACTGGCACCACACCCATGGCTAAGTACATTTAAATATTTCTACCAGAGCCCAAGCAAATTTCTACGCTAGCCTTCCTCAAGGTCTGAGGGACCATCTTGTCAGGCCCTGGGCATTTATCCACCTTTATTTACTTTGAGACAGCAAGCACCTCCCCCACTTCAATTGTATAGGTTCCATGACCTTGCTGCTTGTTTTTCTTACTTCCCTAGATTCTGTGCCAGTTTCCTGAGTGAATACTGATGCAAAAAAAACGTTAAGATCTCCCTCATGTCTTCTGGCTCCATGCATAGCCAACCGCTCTGATCTTCAAAAAAACAAATTTTGTCCCTTCAATGTGAATGTTCCTTCACATTGTTTGCCAAAGAAACCTCATGTCTTCCTTTCACCCTCCTGATTTCTTTCTTGAGTTTTTTTTCTTGCATTTTCTTTTTACACTCAATCACCTCATTTGTTCTGTGCTTCCTATACCTGTTATACACTGGAATCAGATCCCCAATATCCCTGGAAAACCGAGGTTCCCTATGCATGTTAACTTTGCCCCTCAATCCTGACATAAACATTCAAACTCTGTACTCTCAAAATTTCACTGATGTCCCTTTTCTTCCAGCTCCCAAACCCCTTCTCTTCCCTCTCCTATCGTAGAGCTACTCCCTCCTTCATCACTTCTTAGCTTGTTTCTCTTCGATCCACGCACCCTCCCCCCTCTTCTCCCCACCCCTCCCCCTACATTTTTATTCAGGTCTGCTTCTTGCTTATACCTTGATGAAGGGCTACGGTGGATGCTTCCGCGACCTGCTGTGTTTCTCCAGCACATTTGTGCATTGCACTCAACACCAGCGTCTGCAGACTTTCTTGTTTAACTTAAAAGTACAAAGAAAGTATCTCCGTCAAGAGAGAAGATCCTACATGTACAGGCCTCATTAGATCTTACACATCTGTTCGCCTGTTAAGCCAGACACAAACTTATCCCGCAGCTCAGTGTCATCAATGTCATAACATGTTCTTCTGTGGTTCAAAACAGGGGAAGGGCTCTGTGATCACACATATTTGCATATACTTTACCACTGCACTAAATGAAGTTGGTAACTCAATACAATCCATCTCAGAAATAACAATGCATTTTAATTTGCAAAACTACAAGCGTAAACATGCATCATAAGAATGCAGTGAAGACCCGAACCAAGATCACAGGAGTCACCTTCCCTGTAGACCCAGAGCTTTGTCTTCTGGGGAACTTTACCACAGTTGGTAGATCACTAACTAATTCTCAAATTAATTCACAGGAATTGCCTTATGTGTGGTCAGGAAGTGCCTAGCAGTAGCATGGAAGTTTGACTCCCATCTACTTATGGATAGGTGTTCTTCGGAGATGAATAGCTGAATTCCACTTGTAAAGGTCACATAGCAATCTCAGGAAGGGATAATACACCTTCCTAAAAATCTGGCAGCCTTATTTAGAGCATATAGGTACCTCACTGGTGCCAATATAGGGTTTTGTGGTACTGGTCAGCCAGTAGACCTCTGTAAAGATTTTAACAGTGGTATTATCATGTCTCCATATATTTTACTGTACGCACTGACAATGGGATGTTTTGTGTTTCTTTTTCTTTGTTCTTTCTCTGTTTAATGGGACACAGAGAGGGGAGGGGGTGGATGTTTTGTATTTGGTATGATTGTTAAATATTTTTTAAATGATAAATGAAGTATTACAAAAAGAATGCAGAGAAGTGAATTTATTTAGCAGGAAATGGAGATGGAATCCTGGAAATTATGATTCTTTGTGTATTTACCATTCATCCCATTGCTCTATGTGGGATCTTCTCTGTACAAATTGCTGCCACATTTCAAGCCTTGCAGAAACTACACTTCAAAAATATTCAGCAATCATGAAGATTTTAGAAAAGGGAAAGGTTCTTCTTTCCTCTCTTTGAAAACCCAAAGCAAGCATTTGGACTTGTCTCATAGGTGCAGAATTTGGTTACTGTCAAACAATCAAATGCATTTAGTGTAACAGCAGATAACTCAACTGGCTAAAGTAAAACAGGTGAATATGGGAGTCAAAACAATATTCAATTTAACCAACATATATACCAAAAATAAGCTGCGTCTGGACAGTTAAGCTGGAGCATGGCTCCAAGAGCTGGATTTTTATCCAGTTCCATCTAATTACCTCAAGGCTTAGATGTCCCATTCAATTTTACTTGATCAATTCTTTTTAATTGGGTTAGTATTGATGTTATAGAAATGCTGATTGTTGGCTTAACCCGCTGTCCGGATGCGATGAAAAATGAATGGAGCGCTTTGATTCCAGTTGCAACTCTGTCTGTGCAGTGTGTACAGAGCCTACGCCACTGTTCAACATAGAGATTCACTGAAGGGTGCCATGTGACAGCCAGTGAGGAAAGTGTAAACTTTATGTGTAAATCTTATGTGTGGGCACATTCCGTTAATTTGCATTAACCTCATATTTTGTTTGGCCCTTTCTCAACATTCAGATGCACAATGTTTTAAAAAAAAACAAAATATAAGGTCATTTAAATGCAGTTCCAGGGATAGCATTTCATTGAAAACAAATTTCTTGACAGGGGAGATCCTGAGAAGTTGTTTCCCCCAACTGGACAGTTTAGAATTAAAGGAGATGAGAAACTAAAAAAGGTGAAAGGGTAGTTATAGACTTAAAAAATTAAATGGGGCCAAAATTTAAAAACCCTTATCAAAACTGCCTTGAGAATACCCTTATCAAGCTGGGGATTGGGCAATGGAGTGGCAAACTTCTTCCACAATGGTACATATTTAGACATTACAGTGAGGAAGAGAAACTTGGATTTGTTCTCAGCCCAAATTTGTAAATCTCAGAATCTCAAAGGAGCCATAAACTGCAACAGGGAACCATTAAAAGACATTATAGCATTATTTGTGAATGAGAAGGAGGAAGAATGTTTTCTTACAGTCCTGTTGATAAATTTGCTTCAGCTCGCATACAAGAAGACTATTTCCTCAAAAACCCTACAAAACTATTATGTCCACACCTAATCCCCTTTCCATCCCTATCAATAATAATTCCCCCTCGTCTATATCTCTTTCCCTGAGGCTTGACTCTGTTAAATCTTTCTACTCCTTTAACAAAATGTAGGATGATGAAAAAATATCATCACTCAGTAGAACATAGAACACTACAGCACAGGAAGGCCCTTTGGCCCTCAATGTTGTGCCGACCTATATTAACCTACTCAACAACCTAACCCTTTCCCTCCCTCACTCCCTCTTACATCCATGTGCCTCCCTCACAGTTATAATCCCCAGCAATGCATTCCAGGCACCCACAACTCTGTAAAAATAAAAGTTAATCCGAGATTGCCCCTAAGCTTTCCTCCCCTCACCTTAAATAGATGTCCTCTGGTCTTTGCTTCTGTCGCCCCCAGGGAAATGTTTCTGGCTGTTCGCCTCTCATAATCTTTTAGACCTCTAATGAGTCACCTCTCATCTTTCTTCGCTCCAAATGAAAAGCCCTAGCTCTGTTAACCTTGCCTGATTAGACACATTCACCAATCCAGGCAACATCCTGTAAATCTCCTCTGTACCTTCTCCATAGCTTCCACGTCCTTCCTGTAATGAGATGACCAGAATTGAATGCAATCCTTCCAGTATGATCTAACCAGAGATTTGTGGAGCTGCAACATTACCTCACACTTCTTGAACTCAATCCCCCAACTAATGAAAGTCAGCACAGTACAAGTCTTCTGAACTATCCTATCAACCTGCGTGCCAACCTTGAGCGATCTATGGATTTGGACTCCGAGGTCCCTCTGTTCTTCCGCACTGTTAACCATCCTGCCATTAACCTTATACTCTGCCTTCAAGTCTGGCCTGACAAAATGCATCTCCTCACACTCCATCTGCCACTTCTCTGCCCAACTCTGCATCCTGACTATATCCTCTTGTAACCCTTCTGCATTATCATTTGTGCCAAATGCCAACTTATTGACCTATCCCTCTACTCCTTCATCTAGGTCATTTATAATAAAAATCCCAAAGAGCAGGGGCTCCTGAATGTGAAAGTCTTTGGAATTCTACATTCCAGAGGGTTGAGCTGCTCAAGCACTCTGTGTTGCAGACGGAGACCGGAGTAAAACACGGAATGCAAGAGTGGGAGTCAGAATGGAATTGGGGGTTTCTTTGAAGGGTGGACCTTGCTATCTGAAATGCCAGCTCCTGTTTCTACTGTCCTTGTCCCTTTCCTGTTTTTAAAAAAAAGCTTACTGTTGCCAGCAGAATAAACAAATTATCTCAAGCCCAATCTTGTTCTTCCTTCCGAATATCTGTAGGAAATGGAGGTCAGCTTAGTGGGTTTCAGAACCATAGCTTGATCACCTTGCTTTATGGAGTGCCATGCTAAAAGAGGTGCATGAAAAAAATGATGAAGTTTCATATGAATCATCTGTGCTATGGTGTTGTGTAAACATGTAACATGGTGAGACAAGTAGAATCTGGAAAGACAATGCCTCACAATATTTCAGAAGTATCTGCTGAACACCCTGTACTAAATGTTGTTCGATGTGATTTGCATGGCTAGGTTGACAATGGTCCCAGTAGACCTTTTTTATATTTGTAGTGGACATAAAATCTACATCCAGAAGTAAGATGGGACAAGCTTTCATGCAGCAAGCATCTGACTTACGATGCAGTTTTAAATGATGGAGGTTCAGACTTAATATCACTGCCTCAAAGAGAAGTGGATAAACTCTTGAAGGAGAGATAACGCAGAACTTAGGGGAAAATGGCAAATAAAGGGGTTAACTGGAGTTCTTGAAAAGACCAGGCCAGCCGCGAGGGACTAAATGACCTCATGCTGTGCTGTATCATTCAACAGTTTTATGATTCTAAAAATCTAAAACAGCAGTTGAAGAAATAAATGTTGTAACTAAATCATTGTTAACAGCAGAATATTTTAGCACAAGGTCGTGCAAATTACAATAAGCTGTTGTTGGGTCCACAAGCTTCCCGCTCTGATCATATAGCACAAAACCTCAGAAATAAAACAAGTCCTGATTTTTAAATAGAAACCCATGCAGAGAAAGCGGTTGATATTCCTGGCACTATTTCCATGGTCTTAGTACCTTGGCCAATGTTCTTCTCCCCGAATGGCAAGCATTTATGTTTTTTACACTGCTGCTGTGAAACGGGAAATGTTTGCAAAATTCCCACAATGCAGGCTATGTAAAAAGTTAGGAACAGAAATGAGTGACTCTGTCCCATTCAGAAATCCTTCCTGCAGTGGCCCTAGGCGTAACTGCAGACTGTCTGCAGTCGAAACTGAACTGCAAGCGGTCCACAACAATGGGCTGAACGAATAGGACGACATCGGCACTATATGTCGCATGCAGGGTCTACGTCACGGTCGACCCACATTTGGCCAACGAAATCACCACAACTCAGGTATTTATCTTTTCTGTGTGAGCAGCCACTCCAGAAGGTAAGTGGGAAAATCGTTGACGGGAAATTATCGAGATGGTTGTGTAATAGAACACGCAAATCTGCAGACACCGTCACTGAAAACACACAAAGCTGGAGAAACTCAGTGTCCTTTATAGAGCAAAGGTAAAAAATACAGGACTGACGTTTCGGGCTTGAGCCCTTCATCAAGGTGTGGAAAAATGTCAGTAGCCATCCGAACAAAAGAGTGGGGAGGAAGAGCTGGCCGCAAGGCAGGAGGTGATAGGTGCAGAAGGGAGGGAGAGGGCAGTAGAGATCAAGGGGAGGAGGGACGGCTGGGTGAAGGGAAGAAGGAGAACTGGAAAGGGGAAGGAAGATTGACAAGGCATTGTTCTCATGGCTGCTTCAACGTTGTATAGAAAATGGCCATTACATCTTCCTACATGACAAACATCGCAATTGAAAGCAATTGATTTGTACGTAGAGGGGTGTGGGACTTATTTATTACACATATCGAGGCACAACAGAAAAGCAATATTTATTTTACTCTTATTTTCATTTCACCATATGAAACAAAACAGAATTTAATAAAACCGTTTTTATGTAAGTTTATATTGGTCACCATTTGGTTTCAAACTGGACAGGAAGCCTGAAGTCTAATGGCATTTTTACACAGAAGTAAAGGAAAAATACTGAAAACAAAGTTAGCACATACTTACCTCCGGAGTGGCCCTTCACACAGGCAGGGCGTTCACACAGCAGTTGTGGTGATTTCGGAGGCTGGATGTTTGAGGAGGGGGTAGGTTGAGGTTGTTCCCCATCACCCCCCTCCCCCATGGCCGTCACTTCCCCCGTCCACGCCCCCTTCGGTGGAAAGGTGACTCAGCCCCCAACACCCGGTGGGAGAGAAGCAGGTGACGGTTGGCTCAATGCGGGAGCAATGGCTGTCTTGCTTATCTGTGATTCCCTACGCAGCGGAAAATTTTCCGCTTCTCAGCATCCGCCTTAAGATTACTTGCTACTGGTGAAATTTTAATTAATGCCAAAATTACCTCTCAAAGCCCCAATGTATTGGAGATGGAAGAAATATTAGGAAACTCCATTTGACTTGATTTACATTTTTAGTTGAAGGTACAGTTTTCCAAATGCATGCTTTCCATATCAACAAAATCTGGTGAAAATCAGACGATGACAAGGCTAGATCACGAGACATACTTTCTTGTGTTGATGAAATCCTGGGTTTCTTCCACAAAAATAAATGCTTTACCTTCACACTTCTACAACTTAAGATACTGTGCGAAATTCAACTAGGAACCTTTGACAAATGGATGGAATTGTGCAAAGTTTGCCCTTGATTTTCTATGTTCTCTTCGAACTCACTGGGACAAACCTCCACCACTAGGATCCCCATAACAGATTTAACCATTCAATGAATGCTGTTTATGTCAGACAGCTTGTTGTTCCTTTACACTCGCCCCCCCCCCCCCCACCCACTCCCACCCAACCCCAACAGCCAGTTTCCTGAAGCAAGAATTATTTGGATGAAAAATATAAAGTGCCAACCTGTCTCAGTAAATTTGCAGTTGCAGTTTCTCATAGTGTCCGCTCATATCAGATTCACATTCATTGACCCAGTGCTGTTCTAACCTGGACTATTGGGAAAGTTTACCTGCACTACTGAAGTAAAGTTATTTCAGAATGCCCACAACCTAATTTCCTTTCATTGAAATCAGCCAACATTCAATCAGCAGACTTTTCACCAGAGCCCAATTACCTTCATTTCAGTCTTCATAACCCAGAATCAGCTCTAGTTAAAGCAATTTAGTGTTTCATCATGTTGACCAGCAATTAGCAGCTTGTCATTGCGAAGAATGACTACAGCTAAGAAATGATTTACAAGGATTGACATACTATAAATGAGCAGTCTCATATGTTGGAATGCAGCTCCAGGCAATAAAGTCTTACAGTGGAAGGAGGAGACTGGCTGTACATTGACAAATGGTGGGAGCTCTGACTAAAAGGCAAAATGATACAACTTGATTACGGAATTAAAATTAGTTAATAGCTGGTAATTGCTCAGAGACAAAAGCACAGGTAAAAAAAATCCTTCTCTTGTTTGTCCATTCTTTCCGCCTCTCTCTTGTCTACAACCTTACCTCCAAATATTCCTGTCTCATGAACTTTCTGTATGGCCTCTCTACAATTTGTGGCATCTTCAGCCTCTTTTACACTGGCACCTTATCTTAATAATTGACAGCCAACCTACCGGTTAAGGGTCCAGTGTGAAAGCTCTTTAATCAGCCCGCAGGCGTCCTCAGACATCAGGGATGTTGCTACCTAGGTAGGTAATATCATCCCAAGCATGTGACGATGCCTGCGTGCCGTTTAGCCCAGTGTGAAAAGGACACTGACTAGGAATCCTGGGACAAATTGGTGACGTGCCGATGACGTTTTCGCATGACGGGAGGAGGGGGAGAGAGCGGGTGGATTGGGCCTACTATGTCCAGGCTTTTAACATCTGGGGGACTAGCAAGTCAGCAGAGCCCAGCCCTGCTGGCAAACAAGGATCCCAGCGAGAGGGCCCCAGTGCATGCACCAGACACCAAATTGCAATCACAGGTGGAGGATAGCATTGCTCCTGTACCTCATCTGTTGCAGATCCACCAACCCCTCCTAGTCCCTTATCTGCTCCATGTGCCTTATCTCTACCCCCTCCCCCCTGAATCTCATCCACCCCCACTACCTCATCCATTACCAGTACCTCAGCTGTCCAGAATGGTGAGCAAGCGGGGAAGTGACCCAAATACCTCATCTGCTGCAGTGCCAGATCCAGGTAGGAACTGCTCATTTTGTCTGGAGTTCCTGTCCATAATGCACCATCTCCTTGATTTCCCATGTGCTGCATTGCTATGCAGAAACCAAAGGGAAGAAAAAGTGGAGGAAATCTACGAAAATGCAGAAGGTGACGACCGAGATTCGCGGCTTGCTGCAAGGTTTCGGGAGGAGGACCGCGAACGAGACCGCCGGCATTGGGTTAAGCAGGCGGAGATGATGCAAATGCTTATGTGCGCACAACAGAAGCTCCAGTCCAACACCAGTGGCCTCTCCAGGGTAATAACAGAGATCCAGTGAGAAATGAAGGCCCAGACGGTCATGATGAGGGACCTCGCCTCATCCATTGGGGTGCTAGCGTGCTCTGTGCCTCCCTCCCATGCCTACCAGCCTTGGGGCTCCACACTCCAGTCTCCTACCAGCCTTAGGGCTCCACACTCCAGTCTCCTTCCTCATCCTGCCCTCAGCCTGGTCCCTCTTCAATGCAACCACATTCCTCCTCCTTTGGCCTTCCTCCTTCCACACTCCTCCATGCTCCCTCTGCCATTAGCCTTCCCCATACAGTTCCCCTCGCACCGCCTACCTCTGACTTTCCCCCCTGCAGCCTTCCTCCTTTCTTCCACCATCATCCACCTGCCCCTATCGCCATGTACAATCCCACCCTCATGGTCCCCTCAGCATCTGGGCAAGTGTTACCTAGCGGTGGCGCATTGTCTGCTGAGGAGTCATTCAGTTTTCCTCTCACCATCTCTTACGTGTGGTTGTTGGAAGGACTGAGAATATGGATAGAAATAAGATGTATGTAGTTTTGCACTGATAATTTTATTTGCAAATTTGATATTTTACAAAGTTTAACAAATGTAAAGTTTTATACTTCAGATGTTAGCTGTTTACAAGTTACCATGATGTTCCACATGACTTTACAACGTTCATTCCAAAAAGTTTAAAATTTTGAGTCAGTGGAGCAGGCCGGGTCAATCCCGCACACGACAGGCTGAATCGCCATTGTAAACAGCCAGCACGGCATGGCACAGGGGTTTTCCCCCCACCACGCAAAAGTTCCAGGCTGCAGGAGTGCGTTGCCAGGGGAACGACCAGGCCTCACAGCAGCATTTATGACATCACTCCCGTGAGCCTGTCGCCTCCCCTAAAAAGGAAAGCGTGTGGTTTGAATAAATGGCAGTGACTGGTTTACTTGCTTGGTGTAGATAGCATTTATTTCATCAGCTCTGCATTTAGCAGTGGTGACCCCGAACAGGTTCTAAAGTTTTTAGAACCCTCAACATGCAGCAAGATGAATCCTGCCAACTTGTCCACAGCCCATGCCACCAACGGATCTCCCACGGCAGTTTACGCCGTAAGTGTCTACTTATTGCCATTCTGGGAAAACCAGCCATGCAGCCGGCTGCAACTTGCTGAATCACAGTTCGCCCTGCGAGGAATAACAGCCAAGGACACGAAGTTCTGCATGTGGTCAGTGCCCTGGATCCCGTCTCAGCAGCAAAAGTCGCCCCATTTGTCAACAACCCACCGTGGACGGCAAGTAAACAACGTTTAAATGGTTCTTGCTCAAATCATTTGAACTTAGCCGGCACAAACAGGCCGATCACGTTTAAAACGCAGGGACTAGGTGATCGCAACCCCTCAAAACTGATGCAGGAGCTAGTGGCCCTTGCAGACAGACACACAAAGTGCTTCCTGTTTGAGGTCCTATTCCTTTCCAAGTTGAAGTCCACATTGCTGCCACCATTTCCAACATGGACTTTGCCGAAATGCGAGAGAAGCAGACAGGCTCTTTTGCACTCTGCAACCTGACTCCATTTACACACAGCCCACAGTGGGAGCAACAGCACAAACCTCGGCCGCCTCGTGCACCCTCAAGGCGGCCATCACAGCACCCCAGCCACCACGCGGCGACAAAACAGCAGGGTACTGCTATTACCACCATCAGTGGGACCACAAAGCCAAGCATTATGGCTGTTCACACCAGGAATGCCGTTTTCAGGTGGGAGTGTAGGCCAGGCTCTCCTATGAGTGGATTTCCTCTGGGCAAATGAACTCCTGGTCAACTTCAACTGATGCCGCTGGTTAATGCCACCACCTTCTACTGCGCCAATGCATTTTCTAGCCTTTGGGAGTCCACGCTCTCGAAGAAAGTGAGTACACCGCACTGCTTGCCGACTTTCCCGCTCTACTGGTCCCCAACTTCCATGATGTGGAACCAGCACGTGCAACACCACATTGAGACCACCGGACCACTCATGTATGCATGGGTGTGGCAACTGCCCCAAGATAAGCTCCTACAAGCCAAGGCCGAGTTTGCCATGATAGAGAAATTAGGGATCGTCCGCGGTTCCAACAGCCCATGGGCTTCGCCACTACACATTGTCCCAAAGAATTCTACCAGCTGGTACCCCTGCAGAGACTACCACAGGCTCAATGATGCAACAATACCGGACAGATACCCCATCCCGCACATACAGGATTCTGCCGCACGACTCCAAGGGGCCCAGATTTTTTCCAAACTTGATCTGGTGAAGAGCTACCACCAGATCTCAGGGCACCAGGACAATGTCCGAAAAACAGCCATAATCACCCCATTTGGCCTCTTCGAGTTCCCAAGAATGCAATTCAGGCTGAAAAACACGGCCCAAATATTCCAGTGTTTCATGGACATAGTGGCAAGAGACCTGGAAGGGATTTTTGTGTACCTGGACGACATCCTCATTGCCAGCCCAGATGTCAGAACCCTCAAAGAACATTTAAAACACTGTTTTCCCAGCTGCAGACTTTTGGGCTAACCATTAACCTGTCCAAGAGCCAGTTCGGTTTGACTTCCGTGAGCACAACATCTCCAGCGAAGGAGCAACACCTTTGCCTGACAAGGTTGAGGCCATTTGGAACTTTCCCTGGCCCAAAACCCTGAAAATCCTGCAGGAATTCCTTGAGATGTGAATTTCTATCATATCATCCCTTCCTCCCAGGAGAAGCAGCCACTATGCAGCCTATTTTCGACCACATTAAGGCAGGTAACAAGGTGCCCAACGGGTCTGCAGAAGCACTCCAGGCATTTGAGGAGGCAAAAACAGTACTTTCCAAAGCCACGTTCCTGTCACAGCCGGACCCAGACTTACCTCTGTCGTTAACAGACGCCTCAGACTGGGCAGTGGGTGCAGTGCTGCAACAGTGGGTGGATCACCAGTGGTAGCCACTCACTTTCCTCAGCAAACAAACACCTCTGACACCTGAGCTGAAGTACAGCGCTTTTGATCATGAACTGCTGGCAATGTACCTGGCCATACACCATTTCTGGTACATCCTCGAAGGCAGAGTGTCCATAGCCTACACAGACCTCAAGCTGCTGGAGCAGGTGCAGGGCAAAGTCTCAGGCCCCAGGTCGGTGAGGCAACAACGACACCTTTCGTACATCTCCAAATATACAATGGACATCGGCCACGTAGCGGGGAAGTCCAGCGTGGTAGCTGATGCACTGTCCAGGCCAACGATCTCTGAGGTGACAGGTGGCATTGACACAGCTCAGCTCGCCAAGGACCAGGCTGAAGATGCAGACACACAGGCATACCGCACCGCCATCACCAGCCTACAAATTAAGGAGTTTGCACCGGACCCAGGAGGCCCAACATTCCTGTGCAATATGTTTAAAGGCCACCCCAGGCCAATCCTGCCTGCGACCTGGAGACGGCGGGTATTCAATCAAGTGCATGGACTCTCTCATCCTTCCATCCTGTCAACAGTCCGCCTCATTTCGGACAGGTTCATATGGCACGGGCTTCGGCATGAAGTTTCACTTTGGGCAAAAACCTGTGTACAATGCCAGTGAGCCAAAGTCCATCAGCACACTAAAAGCCCAGTACAGCATTTTCCGCCCGCAGCTGACAGGTTTGATCACATGCACATGGACATTATAGGGCCCCTTCCCATCAGCCAGGGGATGAGGTACCTTTTTACCATAGTCGACCACTTTACATGCTGGCCAGAGGCGGAGACCTGTGCGAGAGCCTTTACCTCACCCATTTCAGTGTCCCTTCCCACATAACTTCAGTCTGGGGAGCCCAGTTTACCTCTTCCCTCTGGGTGACCATGACCAAATTCTGAGGCAGCCATCTACACCACACAACTGCTTATCACCCCGAATCCAATGGGCTGGTAGAGTGCTTTCACCGCCATCTAAAAGCAGCCCTCAAATCACGGCTGCATAGGCCCAACTGGATGGATGAACACACATGGATCTTGCTGGGCATCCGCACAGCACTAAACAGGGCCTCCCCACCTCATCAGCAGAAATGGTCTACGGCATTCTGCCATCCATCCCAGGCGACATCCATTTCAGCTCCACAGAACCACCACTGAATGCCCTGGATGTCCTACAGCAGCTGAGGAACCCATATCCCCATCCTACCACCACCCATGGGACGCCAACCAGCCACATCCCACAAGAAGACTTGGTCTTTGCAAGATGGGGCAAACCAAGTACTTCCCCCCCCCCCACTTCAGTGCTCTAATTAAGGACCTTTCAAGGTACTGAGAAGGGAGGGGGTTGTATATACTCTAGACATTGAAGGCAAGCATAACAATGTTTAAAGTCGACCGCCTCAAGAAAGCCCACTTGGACTATTCAAAGCCTTTCCCTGCCACTACACTATGGTGCTGGGGGTGTCCGCCCAAAGACATTCTCCCAAACCTCACCCAAAGAGACTGCGATTCTGGGGAGGAGGGTGGGGTGTAACGGGCCGGGTCAAACTCACACACAATGGACCAAACCGCCATAGCAAATAGCCAGCGCAGCAGGGCACAGGGGCTTTCCTCCACCACACAGAAGTTCCAGGCTGCAGGAGCACGTAGCCTGGGAATGGCCAGGCCTCACAGCAACATTATGACATTACTCCTGTGAGCCTGTCGCCTCCCTTAAAAAGGAACATGCTTGGTTTGAATAAATTGCAGGTACTGGTTTACCTGCTTGGTGTGGACTGACAAAACGATTAAACTGACGTCCACCACTGTTGAGAATGAGTTGATGTCACTTCCATCTAGTGCATGTTACATCACTCGGAACATCTCTGGAGGTAGGTAGAATCCTTTATCCCCGGGGGACCTTGTGGTGAGTGTGAAAAGATTCTAATAACCAGTTAATAGTGGTCCAGTGTGAAAAGCATAAACGGCTTCCTTAACCAGTTCACTGAACAGCCAATCTACTGGTTAGCCAGTGTGAAAAGGGCCTTGAAAAGCAGCAAATTTGGCTGATTTCCTTAACCCTTCCCCGACCACTAGAGATACTGGGGTTAGCATTAGAACGGAAATGGGATAGCTCAGCCCCAGAGTTGGTGAGATCCACGAGGGGAAGGGGAAAGAGTGGCCAGCTCCCAAACCAAATGAAGATGTCTGCTAATAGCACCTCCATACTTTCAGGAAGTTGTTGCGCATTTTATCTTCTCCAGAATCCCGAGGTAGGTGAGCCATTGTACTGTCAAAGACTGGTTAAGTAGACAAGAGTCTCCTGGGAAGGGAAGCTACACTAGAGCCAAATTTGTGAAGCATGGAAAAGATTTTGAATTTAAAAAAAATGTTTTTCCCCCCAGAATCTGAGGTTGGGTTGCAGATAGCAATGTACTTTGGACATGATGTCATGCAGCGTGCATTAAATGCTTTGCTTTTGCTGAAGTCTCATAATGGGATAAGGGGCCAATCAGATTAATCTCCTAGTTTTAGATAAGTCAAGCCACGTGAGGCAGCCCTTCGGTTTTCTTTTCCACAAAGTTTCTTGTGATCTTTATGGTGAGGTAAGATTTTACACTGGCCCTCAGTTAAAAAGAAACCCTTCTAACAATTGCAGCGCCCCCTTCAGTACAGTGCCTCAGTTCACGCTCAACTTGGCCATTCTAATTCTCCCCTGTGCTGCGAATGGCATTCGGAGCAACAGTCAGGAAGCGGTGACAGGTAAATGTGTTTGAAAAGCTGATTTCACTCAACTTTGCCCAGAGGAAATGTCTGTTCCTTGGGTGTACAGGCAAAGGAAAACAATTCATAATGGAGATTGATTTTTTTTTTATACTTCCTTATATTTGGCTGTGATCCTCAAGGGCACCCTTCATATAAGAAGCAATTTTGATGGCAATATTGTAGAGGGAACAAATTGCATAGAAGTTGAAGAATACTGATCATTCAGAAGTGACCTATTCTCCCCAGGGATATTCATCAACATAACCTACACTGAAGGAGATGACGCGCTTGATTTTTCTATTTGATGACTAATATAAAACATTGTAATGCAGGGAAGGAGCTGCCATTTCAGTACAGCATTTTTCTAAATTACAGATGTGGCTAGATTCCAAAAAAAGTTTCTTTAGGTGTGAATCCTGCGGGATGAAACAAGACTTTGACACTTCCCATATAAATGCAGGTGTTTCTTCTTTTTCCAAATGTGGATGTTAGAGGGCCAATTAGACTTCTCTCCCCAACAAGAACAATGCGGGTTTGATTTCCATCAGGGATCATTGTGAGGAACCCCCTGTCATGGCACTTGTGCATTAAGTCCTGGCAATCAAGAGAAACCACAGATCATGAATTTAGTGGACTACTGGAGTTTAAAGAAAGCAGGTCAGTTAAAAATACCTTGCATGGTTTTAAGCTTTGCAAAAGGCTTTAGATTCTGTTTACATCTTCAGTGTGCTATATGAGGGGGGTGGGGGGGGGGCGGAACTCTCCCTTGCGATGCTGCACCAAGTTCCAAACAGCATGGATTTGTTGTGAACATAAAATAGAAGATATTTATTGAAGAGAACCCACCATTTTTAGACCACTGTCTACAATGAGTGGTCTGCACCATATCTTCATCAGCACTCAGTCTTCCAAATAACAGAATATTGCAACTCCTCCGAAACTACCAAGTATAGATTGTCCTATCCCGCACATAATAGTCAATGACCATTATGTGTGTGTGTTTTTTTTTAAAAAACACACACGCTGCATTCCAGGAAATTACTTCCATTTTCCCAAAATGCATGCTGTGTAAAAAAGGTTGGAATGGGAATGAGAGTGCCATTCCCATTCCGATATTTTACCTCCTAGACCCCTAGTAAATTTCTTGGAACGCCTCCAGTCTAAACTGAACTGCAGGCGACCCGTGAACAACTGGCTAATGAATAGGATGTCCAGCCTCTTTAAATATCAGGTATTCTGTCTAAACTCGCAGTGTGATACAGATATTTGGAGTGTTAGTCGCTCCTGTGTGACTGGCACAGGTAGGGAGACGCTTCAGAATCGGAAGAAAATCTCACGTTCTACGTAAAAAAAACATAAGTGATCACTTTGTTAGCTTCTCTCCTCAGACAGATTCAGTCATTCTCAATCTATTGTTATGCAAGTTTATTAAGTGCATTGAAGTAACAGAGATTCAGCCCAATTAAAGTGTGATGAAGAAAGCCCTCAGATCAAATTATCCATTCCATTGGCAAATCCCTTCAAACCACCCTTCCTTCATCATCAACACCCCACCCCAGGTGTGAATTCTACCGTTTCACTACTCTTGTGCAAGTCCTGGAAATAGTCCTGGTTCTGGCAATGTCCTTTCACTGCTTCCAAGTCCTCAACAAAAATAGTACAAGACTGAGAACTATTGAAAGCAACGAAATTGAGTTTTGTTATCATCCGTGATCTCATTAAAAGTCAGAAGCTACAGCATGAATTTCTTATAAAGGCAAAGCATAGAATGCTCCTTTCCAATTACCCTTTGAGCTCCAAGGCATCTGATGTGCATTCCGCAACTGGAAAAGCACTCTAAGACCCAGGGCATCAATAAGACTCTAAGCAGATTCACAAGCCTTTGTTCAGGAGCCACAATATTTTGCAGAACACTGAAAAGATATGCTCCTGCAGAGAACATATATTCATCAGTTCAGAAGAGGCAGATCTAAGATGAGCAGTGATCAAACATTGACACACTCTCTCTAATGGCCATGTTGAGTTAATGCTTCCCATGTATTCTATTCAATATGATTGGAAGTGACTGGAAACCATGGAATGCAATTCCCCAGTGAGAGGAATGGCACAGATTAAATATTAAAAATGAAAACATAATCAAAATATAAAAGCACTGTATAACACCAAGGCATTAAGACATTCAGTATCAGTTTAGAGACCAGGTATTATAGCAATCGGGCAGTAAGGGTTGCTTGGTTTGAGGTGAAATCCCTCAGTGCCTGCTAAATTGATCAACATTTCAGGAGAACAGGTCGAGAAGCTGGTGGCCCAGTAGATAGCTGTGGTAGGAAAGATCAGCAAATGGTTGGGGAACAGTTGAGAGAATATTGAAAGTTTTAGATGTGAAGCGGGAATGTCCCGAAGGAGAAAACAAAAGTATGGCATGGAGATGTCCAAATGATGGTAAGCCTCTGTGATGAGGATCGGGAAAAAGCAGAGGCTTATCCTATTAGGGATGCTTCACTGAAGTTCTTACTTCCAGTTGACTGACTGGTTTCCAGAGGCCAGTAATATTGGCTAATTTAAAGGAGAGCTTAATCCAACACCACTAAACCTTGTGGTGTTGTTTAACCAACCAATCCAATCCTGCAATAAGCTTCCCTTAGCTCAAATAGCATGGAAACAGGCTTTTTGACCCACCACATTGGAGGAGATTATCTGTGAAGAGAGAATGGATAGGCTGGGCTTGTTTTATTTGAGGTGAAGGTAACTGCATAGAAATATATAAAAATTGAGGGAAATTTATTGGGTAGGTAGTTAAATTATTTTTTCCTATATAGCAGTAAAAAAAAAGGATCAAGGAGAGGAGTAGGTTTCAAGGGGATCTGAGGGGATTTAAAAATACAGAAATGTATACTTTTAAAAGGCATTTAGGTAGATATTTAAAAAACCAATATATTGCCCAACTAGAATAATCCCATTCGCCTGCATTGGGACCCAAGCCTTCTATACCTTAGCTTTTAAATATCCGTCTAAATGCCTCTTAAATGTATAAATGCTGAAGTGGCATTGCAGCTATCATCAGCTTTCTGAATTTTTTAAAAAACCACCCCTCAGATCCCCTTGAAACGTGCTCCTCACCTTGATCCAATGTCCTTTCTTTTTTTAAATATATTTTTATACGGTCACCTTCACTTCAGAGAAAACGAGTCCACCCTATCCATTCTCTCCTTACAAATGAAGTCCTCCAATCCAGGCATAATCCTGGTGCTCTTCTCTGCACCCTTTCCAGTGTAATCATATCCTTCCCATAGAACAGTGATGAGAAGTGTACACAATAATTGGGGCAGAGCGAGCTTCGATTTCATCAATACAAGAACATCTTGGTTGTCTATGAAGTGGAGGAGCATGGCGAGGTTATGAAAGGTACTCTACCAACAAACTTCTTTTTATGTACACCTCAAAGCTGAAAAAGCATTGGACAGCCAGGAAGGTTTTCAGAGCTTGCAGTGGGATCGGAACCAGCGAAAAAATGGACATCAAAATGCAGATAGAATTTAACGTGGACAAGCGTGAAGTGTTGCACTTTGGAAGGATTAAAAGAGGGAAGAACTTGCATGCTAAACAGTAGGGTTCTGCAGAGTTCAGGGTTTGCCACAACCAGAAGCTATGGATGAACAACGAAATCTGGAACCTGCTTAGAGCCATATCACAGGCATTTAAGTAACGAGGTCTAGATCACTACAGAAGAAGCAGGTGTGACCTACTGAAAGCCATATCCAGGGCGGTGGAGTTTCGAGATGAAAATAAAAATCACAAAGAGTCCACCAGAGTCCCAACAGCTGTCGCAGGGCCTAAATGTCATAACCTGCTACAGTAGGAGATGGCAAAGCTTCACTTCCAGACAAACTCTGTGCCTTCTACACCTGATCCAATTGCAAGAACAGGAAAGAACCACCACTGTGCACTGCCTTGTCCCCTGATAATCCCATCCTATCTGGATCTGAGGAAGATGTACAACTGCTTTCAGGAGAGCGAATCTGAGGAAAGCATCCAGACCGGAAGGAGAATCTGGCTGAGTATTAAAAATCTGTGCTGACGAACTTACCAAGGTATTCACGGATATCTTCAACATCTCAGTCTGGCAGGGCCAACCGTTTCAAACAGCCATCAATTACACTTCTGCCAAAGAAGAGTGTAGTAACCTGACTGTTGACCTGCGGCACTCATATCAACAGTGATGAAGTGATTTGAAAGGCTGGTGTTAGAGCATATTAGCTCCTGTCTGAGCAGTGACATGGATTGGTTTCAATTCGCCTATTATAACAGCAGGTCTACAGTGAATGCCATCTAACTGTCTCTACACAAAGCCCTGTAAACACCTGAACAGCAAAGATACATATATCAGGATGCTCTTTATCGAGTACAAATCAGCATTTAACACCATCAACTCAAAATTAATCTGCAAACTTCAAGAGCCAGGACTCTATTCCCCACTGTGTAATTGGATTCTTGATTTCCTCGCCACCAGACCACAATCAGTGAGGAATGGTGAGAACATCTTCTCCACAATCTCCATCAGGACTGGAGCACCATAGGGCTACATTCTTAGCCCCACTCTACTCACTTTACACACTCGACTGTGTGGCTCAGTATGACCACACCACCATCTACAAATTCGCTGACGATACCACGGTAATGGGCTGTATAAAGAAAGGTGATGACTCAGCATATAGGAGGGAAACTGAAAAGCTGACTGAATGGTGAACCAACATCAACCTTGCACTCAATGTCATCAAAACCAAGGAGCTGATCGTTGACTTCAGGAAGAAAAAAACAGAGGTGTACAATCCAGTGATCATTGGGAGATCAGAGGTGGAGAGGGTGAGCAAATTTAAGTTATTGGGAGTCACTATCTTGGAGGATCTTTCCTGGACCCAACACACTAATGGCATCATGAAGAAAGCACGTCAGCACCTCTACTTCCTCAGGAGTTTATGGAGGTTTGGTATGACATCAGAAACGCTGGAAATTTTAGAGAGATGTGCAGTGGAAAGTAAGCTGACCAACTGCAACACGGTCTGGTATGGGGACACCAATACCCCCGCCTGTAAAGCCCTGCAAAAAGTAATGAACACAGCCCAGGACATTAGAGGCAAAACCCTCCCCACCATCAAGAACATTTGCGAGGAACGCTGCCGACGGAGAGTAGCAATAATTATCAAGGATCCACACCACCCAGCACATGCTGTGTCCTTGCTCCTGCCATCAAGAAAAAGGTATAGATGCCTCAAGACTCACACCACCAGGTTCAGGAACAGCTGCTACCCCATCCACCATCAGACTTCTCAACGACAAACTCAATCAGAGATTTACAGTATTTAAGAACTCTTTCTTTTGCACTCCATTGTTTTTTTTTTCTCATTCTGCATAGCGCAGTTTGTTTACATTTCTTAATTTGTTTACAAATGTACGTTCAGTTTTTTTTGCATTATCAATTCTGCCTCACCTGCAGTAAAAGTAATGTCAAGGTTGTATGTGATGACATGTATGAATTGTGACAATAAATCTGAAATTTGAAATCTGATATATGTATCTGAGTGCAGTAGAACAGAGAGATCTGGGAATGCAGATTCCTTGAAAATGGCATTATATGGCCATAAAGTGAGCTTTATAATCCTTCATCAATCAAAGTATTGAGTTAAGGTGTCATTTTGAAGTTATATAAGACATCGATGAGGCTAAATTTGGTGTATTGTGTGCAGTTTTGGTCACCTACCTACAGGATAGGCATCAAGAAAGATCAAAAGACTGCAGAGAAAATTTACAATGAGTTGCCGGGACTTGAGAAGCTGAGTTACGGAGGTTGAATAGGTTAAATCTGGAGTATTGGAGAATGAGGGGAAATTTTATAGAGGTATACAAAATTAAGAGGGGTATAGTTGGGTAAATTCAAGCAGAATTTTTTTCCCCCATTGAGGATGGATGGGATAAGAACTAGAGGTCAAGGGTGAAAGATGAAGGGATTAAGGATAACCTAAAGGGGAACATCACTCAAAGGGTGGTAAGAGTGTGCAACAAGTTAGCAGAAGTAACAGCTGCTGGTTCCATTTCAACATTTGAGAGAATTTGGAGAAGTACATGAGTGGGGGTGGTTTGGAGGGTTATGGTCTGGGTGCAGGTCAAAAGGTCTGGGCCGATTCATAAATCAGCTTGGGCTGGATGGGCTGAACGCCTAACTGTGCTAGTGTTATATGGTTCTGTAGAAAGCAGGAAAGATACCCTGTTTTATATTTCTGCATCTGATTCACTCAGTTGAAGGCTGTATTCTGAAAAGAGGTTTCATTTCTAGTTACTTACCAAAAGCTTTTGAAATAAAGTTGAATACTCATTTGGCCAGAATTAAAATGTACCTAAGCAAAGATCTGGACCCAGTGCAATTCACCCATCATCACAGCAGAAGACCACAGTCAGTACAAATTGGAAATAACCTCTCTTCCTCACTGATTATCAACACAGGCGCACCCCAAGGATGCGTGCTTAGCCCACTGCTCTACTCATTATACACCCATGACTGTGTGGCCAGGCACAATTCCAATACCAAGTTTGGCGATGACACCACAGTTGTCGACAGAAATACAAAAGGCAATGAGGAAGTGTACAGAAGGAAGATAGTTCAGTTTGTTGAATGGTGTAACGACAGCAACCTTGCGCTCAACACTAGCAAAATCAAGGAGATAATTGTAAACTTCAGAAGGAAGTCAGCGTAACATGGCCCACTCCTCATTGAGGGATCGATAGTGGAGAAGGTCAAGAACTTTAAATTCCTGAGTGTCCACATCTCCGAAGATCTGTCCTGGAGCCTCCACATTGATGCAATCACAATGAAGGCTCACCAGCACCTATACTTTATGAGGTGACTGAGGAGATTTGGTATGTCACAGAAGACTTTCGTAAACTTCTACAAGTGTACCATGGAGAGCATTCTGGCTGGTCGCATCACTGCCTGGTATGGAGGGGCCAATGCTCAGGACCAGAATAAATTCCAGAGGGTTGTTAATTCAGCCTGCGACATCACAGGCCCCAGACCACTCCAACGAGGACATATACATGAGGCAGTATCTTAAAAAAGCAGCATCTATCCTCAAAGACCCCCACCACCCAGGCCACGCCTTCTTCACTCTGCTCCCATCGGGAAAAGGTACAGGAGTCTAAAGACGAGCACTCAATCACAAGGACAGCTTCTACCCCACTGCCATCAGATTCCTGAATAATCAATGAACCAAAGACACTGCCTTACTTTTCATGCACTGTTATTTTTTTTTAAATATCTATTGTTGTAAGACGGTTATAATATAAAAGTTTGCACGCTGATGCTGCGACAAAACATCGAATTTCATGACTGGTTCAGGACAATAAATTCTGATTCTGGAATGAAAAAAGATGCAGTCATGGAAAAGAGCAAATAAAATGAATAGCTCTTGCAATAAGCAGTCTTGAACATGATAGACTGAATGGTCTCCATCTGCCAGAATACTTCTATAGTTCTTGATTTTCTGGCTTTTGATGGAAAATAAAAGCATAGTATTCAGTGAGTGAATCTTCACTGCCCAGTGAAAATGTCAGGCTGAGGATCATCTGTCTGCCATGATGCATGGTACAATATACGGTAGCTTGAACGATTTTGCCAGCTGAACCTGTAAGATTTGACAGTGTAAATTCATCTCATCAGAACTGGGTGTGCATAATAACAGCCTGGGTCAGCATTTTTCACCTGCAAAATGGATTGCAAGAAAAATGTAACATTTCACTATCCTTCGCAAACTAACTGAATTTGTTGCTGAATTTTTTTTAAATTGCAGATACTGGAGATCTGAAACAGAAAATACTGGAAGTACTTTGCAGGCTGAGCAACATCTATGGAAGGTGCAATGGTTGATACTTCAGACTGAAGACTCTCTGTTGGAACAGATGCAAGCTGACCTAGTGATTCCAACATTTTCGGCTTCCAATACCAAAATAGCCAAACGTATGTTTACAGTACATTTACAAGCTGGCACGGATGGCAGTCTCTTGAATCTGAGGTGCCTGCAAGCTCACACCAAGATACAAGAGCAACTTGTCCGTGAACTACTCTTTGCAGACGATGCCGCTTTAGTTGCCCATTCAGAGCCAGCTCTCCAGCGCATGATGTCCTGTTTTGCGGAAACTGCCAAAATGTTTGGCCTGGAAGTCAGCCTGAAGAAAACTAAGGTCCTACATCAGCCAGCTCCCCACCATGACCACCAGCCCCCCCACATCTCCATCGGGCACACTGAACTCAAAACGGTCAACCAGTTTACCTACCTCGGCTGCACCATTTCATCTGATGCAAGGATAGACAAAGAGATAGACAACAGACTCGCCAAGGCAAATAGCACCTTTGGAAGACTACACAAAAGAGTCTGGAAAAACAACCACCTGAAGAAACACACAAAGATCAGCGTGTACAGAGCCGTTGTCATACCCACGCTCCTGTTTGGCTCCGAATCATGGGTCCTCTACCGGCATCACCTACGGCTCCTAGAACACTTCCATTAGTGCTGTCTCCACTCCATCCTCAACATTCATTGGAATGACTTCATCACCAACATCGAAGTACTCAAGCTGGCAGAGTCCGCAAGCATCGAATCCATGCTGCTGAAGATCCAACTGCGCTGGGTGGGTCACGTCTCCAGAATGGAGGACCATCGCCTTCCCAAGATCGTGTTCTATGGCGAGCTCTCCACTGGCCACCAAGACAGAGGCGCACCAAAGAAGAGGTACAAGGACTGCTTAAAGAAATCTCTTGGTGCCTGCCACATTGACCACCACCAGTGGGCTGATATCGCCTCCAACCGTGCATCTTGGCGCCTCACAGTTCAGCGGGCAACAACCTCCTTTGAAGAAGACCGCAGAGCCCACCTCACTGACAAAAGACAAAGGAGGAAAAACCCAACACCCAACCCCAACCAACCAATTTTCCCTTGCAACCGCTGCAACCATGCCTGCCTGTACCGCATCGGACTTGTTAGTCACCAACGAGCCTGCAGCAGACGTGGACATACCCCTCCATAAATCTTCATCCGCGAAGCAAAGCCAAAGAAAGAAAAACAAGCTGGCAACGGTCAGTGTTATGAACCCAGAGGACCCATAAACCCAGCAGCAATAGATATTCACCAAGACAAATGGTTACTTAAACAAAAGTCGTTTTTAATTATCTTTAAACATAAAAACAGAATCACACTTTAATTTATCACTATTGACTTAACTAACCTAACTTAACCCCCTTCTAATTCTAAGTGTACATGTATGCAATGTGTGTGTGTAAGTTCAGAAGAGTTCTTTAATTCATAGTCCAATCTCACTTCTCACTCCTTCAAGTTCACTGGTTGCAGGAAATTCTTATACTGTGCACAGAATTTAACATATATAAAGTTCACCAGGCTTTGGTGCTTGAAAGGTAAATGGTTACCACTCAGGGAGATTCTTGTCAGTTTTCAAAGAGGGATTTGTTATTCGCTGGACACCCACAACTGACTCCTTTTTAATTAACCACTTCAGTGTCTTGCCAAAGAAACGTGCCCCTTCAGGCCAGTCCTCTCCTCTTGCATGAACCACAAGGGCTTTGACCAGGCTGAACTAACCACTCACAACCCGTCTTCTAAATGGGGTTTTCCCACAAGATTTCCAGCTTGTCCTGTTCCAAACTCAGCTGCAGCTGACTGTAAAAACTGCAGAACTGAATTCACACTCTCTCTCTCTCTCTCTCTCTCTCTCTCTCTCTCTCTCTCTCACACACACACACACACACACACACACACACACACACACAGAAAACCTGTTTTATTGTCTCTGCTTGCAAAACCACATGACTCTCCTAGAACAGCAAGTTCCACCCAGTCTGCAGCTCCATTAAGTTCTTTCATCGTTTGTCTTTTTGTAAACAACAATCCATTAGTGAAGTCTCTTGGGCACTCTCCAAAGCTTCTGCAAAGGCTCTTGGTGCCGATATGTGTAGTATTAGGAGAGCTCCAGTATTTTGAATAAGATCTGTTATAAAGTGTTTGTATATGACTTACACTAAAAATCCTGCCCCAATTTATCTCCCAAAAACATATCTATATATATAAAATACAAACACAATATAATCTGTCACATCAGCAATTGGCAATCTGAACAGCTCGTAACCATTTATAATGGTTTCCTCAATGTTGGATCATTTTGTGGAGGAATACCTAAATCAGAGATTCTCAACTTTTTTTTCCCATTCACATACCACCTTAAGTAATCCCTTACCATCCACAGAGTATGCCATAGATGCTTTGTGATCAGTCAGGGATTAGTTAAGGTGGTATGTGTGTGTGTGTTTGTGTGTGTGTGGGGGGGGGGGGGGTGGGGGGGAAGGTTGAGGACCATTGATCTTGGTGGTAGCGATGTGATGCCTATGGGAGCTGTTAAATTCCATAAAGTAATCAAGTATATTAAAGTAAAGCCAATCTCCATAAAGGTGTACAGAAAATATGAGATTGTCATCATAAAAATTTAATTCACTGCTGTCTCACTCAAAGTGAAATTTATCACATTTTTATTACTGTGAATGTTTATATATTTCTTATATATTTGTCTTTTTTAAGCCAATTGACTATTATACAGCAAAACGCCTGGTATCTGGCACATATGGGGATTAGTGGATGCCAGGTAAGTGAATGTTCTGGTTCCTTGAGATTGCTTGTTACGTGATTGGTGAACAACTAACTGCTGAGGGTGCCAACTTCTAAATTTCATATTTTTTAACCTGTTTATTTTCCACAATTCTTTTCCTTGTCCTGCTGCAGCAAGTTAAGAATTTTGTACATTGTACAATGTATGTGACTGTAATGTCATTCTCATAATCACTGGCTTGGACTGGCAAATTTATGGGTCTTCGGCAACCGTGTGTGAATCTCACAAATCCACCTGTTTTAGTACATCTGCCACCAGCCTATTGGGAAGAATGATGACCTGACATCCCTATGGAGATAACTTTATATATATATATATATATATATATATATATATATATACACACCGTCCACCCCATCATCTTAATTGCATTACCTTCAAGGTCATGGGGATAGACAGTTCATGCAGTGTTGGTCATCCGTAGGCACCTGGGCCAAAACTGTATCCTACACATGGTAGAACATCAGAGCATGGGGTATCCTTTATTCCTTCAAGCTATTGATCCAGCTCAGGAGTTTAAAAAAAGGTAAAGGTTCCATTATTGTCACATAATACTTGTGGTGCGCTGAGGTAGCAGCGAGCAAGCACGAAACTCCAAAGACTGTACAACAGGCTTTATTCAAATAAAAGTCTGAGCACCAGTTCATGCTTCGGTGGCTCCCGCGTCTGGCTCAGGAGGGGCTGGCTCAGGTCTATATTCCAGTCAGCTGATTGACAGCCAGCCAGGTGGAGTTAGCCCCCTAGGGGTCTATTCAGGTCAGCTGATTGACAGCCGGCCCTTAGGTGGTCTTCCTGCAGGTACAGATATCGCTCCCTGCAGTAGGCTGGTGGTCGTATCACCACAATTCTACATTTAGAATGTAACATATATGAAATTCTGCAACTTTTGTCACCACTTTGTCCAGCGCTCCTCACAGAAACCTACAGCACATGGTGCTCTTAGATGATCTCCCCTCCAAGTATTGACCAGGTCTGAGGCTACTTAACTTCTGAGATCAGACAATCTCATGCATATTCAAGCTATTAGTATATTTCAGAAGAAGGTCCAGCCATACCTTGAAATAAGGTATTAATCAGGCAAAGCTACAATTGGATTAAAGGCTTGCTAAATAACAAAAGCATCGAATCCACGCTGCTGAAGATCCAGCTGCGCTGGATGGGTCACATCTCCACAATGGAGGACCATCGCCTTCCCAAGATCGTGTTATATGGCGAGCACTCCACTGGCCACCGAGACAGAGGTGCACCAAAGAAGAGGTACAAGGACTGCCTAAAGAAAGCTCTTGGTCCCTGCCACATTGACCACCGCCAGTGGGCTGATATCACCTCAAACCGTGCATTTTGGCGCCTCACAGTTCGGCGGGCAGCAACCTCCTTTGAAGAAGACCGCAGAGCCCACCTCACTGTCAAAAGACAAAGGAGGAAAAACCCAACACCCAACCCCAACCAACCAATTTTCCCTTGCAACCGCTGCAACCGTGTCTGCCTGTCCCGCATCGAGCCTGCAGCTGATGTGGACATTACCCCTCCATAAATCTTTGTCCGCGAAGCCAAGCCAAAGAAGATCTAGGCAATTCAGAAGCAACCTATCAGGTCAAGCTCTGCAGTCTTAACCCTGCTAATCTGACAAGGGGTAGGCAATCGGACAGCTAACAGTACATTGGTAGGTTTCAGGAACATTCCCATGCACACTGATGGCAGATTCCCAGTGTGCAAGTACCAAAGGTAAAGGTAATTTCGGACCCCATAACCAAGGAGAGATGGGCTGATGTTGCAGTGAATCCAGAGGAGGTTTACGAGTCTGTGCGATAGCAGAGGCTGCGAGGGCACTGGAGGTGAAACCACGACATTCAGTGAATATGAAGAGACTCTTTTTTGCTTCTCTTTCTCTCTTACTGTAAGGGCACTGGACAACACTAATGATGACTCCTTTCCACCTTACTGCAGGCAGAAGGCAATTTTGTATAATATTACAAGTTCTGTACTATTACATGGCAATAAACAATATTGAATCTTGATCCCAGAGATCAGAGGCTTAACTTCTGAGGAGCATTCAATGGCTCAGTGTCTGTACTCACTGGAGTTTAGATGGATGATGGAGGGGGATCTCATCGAAGCTCTGAGTGGTGGGAGTCTTTGAGGATAGAGGCTGCTTTTTTAAAACACTGCTTCATGAAGATGTTCTCAATGGAGTGAAATCTGGTGCCTGTGATGTCACAGGCTGAGTTAACAACCCTCTGGAGTTTTTTTCTTGTCCCGAGGTTTGGTGACTCCATATGAGACAGTGATCCAACCACCCAGTTCTCGATGAGGACTGGGTTGTATTCCCCTGACTTCCTAAAATTATCTTCTTGGTTTTGCTGACATTGAGCACAAGGTTGTTGGCATGACTCCATTCACCGAGCTGTCACACCCAAACCCTTCCCTCAGTACCTGCCTTGGAACTGTGTCAGCGACATGCAAGCTGTACTGACACTTTAAGGTAATTAAAGCCTATTAATCACGACACTGTCTGATTGTGGTTGATTGGTAGTACAGTCTCAAAATCACTGCCGGCTTCAACGCAATCTCATGGGTGCCCTGTTAGTTATCAATGTAGTCTCAGCGCTCTCCCTTGGACTCCGTCTGCACAGTCTGTCTGCCGTCAACTCTGTACAGGCTTTAAACAGCCTGTTACAGGAGCTGGTGGTGGTTATTTTAAAATATGCTAATAAAATTAAAACCTTTACAAGGTAATTTGGTATTAAAGTATTGTGATTTGCTTTTAACACCATCCACTGGTCAATAGTAAATGCCAGATTAAGGGGCCGACATGTACAAAGGGTATCGCTCAAAACCTACATTTTAGGTGGAAATTCTGGGGTCGTCCTATACACTGGCATAGATGGTAGTCTTTAAATTGAGATTTGATTCACAGCACTGTGAGTGTCTGATTTTACTGAGGTGACATCTGACTTTTTTGGGCCAGTAGGCTAGTCCATATTCAAGGACTAAGCAAACAACCTCAACACATAAACAACCGCATCACTCACTTTAATAGCAAGTGTGAAGGACTGCATGTCACAGAGAACCAATCGGTGTGTTCACTAACTGAAAACCATGGCTGAATGCCAAGGTCCTCTCACTGCTGAAGGCCTGGTCTGAAGTGTTCAAAGTCAGGCAATCCAGTCCTGCCTAACAAATCCAGGCATGGCCAGAAGACAGGACTGATCCAAACTAAATGTCCCAAACAACAATGTGGACACTGGGTGACAGTGGCGGGGCATGCATTCCATCAAGGGTTACAAAGTGAAACCAGGAAGAATAGGAAGTGACAGCTTATCCCTCCCAGACAAGCTCAATACTTTCGATGCTCTCTCTGTACGGGAGGAAAGTGAGTTGGTGGCACACATCACCTCAGCATCAGGCATGCCCGCACACGCGGCCAACACACACTGAACCCACAGAAAGTGACTGGTTCGTACAGAGAGCCTGAACGTGCTCCAAGCCTGCACAGACTAGCTTGCAGGAGTTGTGGTAAACCATTGTATGTATATATTTGTCTGTTTGGGCACAACCAATGGCTGACTGTGCCTGTAGCTCCTCCCAAAGGCTCCAGAATGTTCCACAGTGCAGAACAGTCGAGCTGTATGGATGTGCTTTTGTTCTAAAGCTGATAATAGCCTATCCTACACATGGTAAAACTTTTTGGAGTTATTGATGGTGCATCAGGAGTATTTAGAGACTGTTTCAACCTCTCCCTGAATGCAGGCAGAGTACGTACACACTGCAAGAAGATGGCTATCATCCCAATGCTGGGGGATAAATGAGTACCGTTCAATGGCTCTACATCCACCATTATGAAGTGCTATGAAGTTCTGGACCCACCTCGACCCATTCCAATTTACACAACAGATGGCAGAGGCCATCACCTATACTCTGCCTCGAACAGCTAGTCAACAAAGATGCCCATGTCAATTACCATTCAATGACCACAGCCACGCTTTAAACAAAATAGTGCAAAATCAACTCATCCCAATCGGCCAAAGTAATCCAGCTGCGCAGAGATGTGAATGCGACAAAGGCCATTAACCCATACTTCCCTCCCCTTTATCGATTCCGTCGACAATCCATGCTGCCTTGGTAAAGCAGACATTTTAATCGACTCATCCCACCCCAGCCACACTCTCTTCAAACCCACCCCATGGGGAAGAGGTTTCGCAAGAGTGAGAACACCCTCCATCACATTCGAGGAGTTTATTTCCCACCATTATCAGGCTCATGAATAAACTTTGCACAAGTGAACTTGTGTTGTCTTTGCCCAGTACCCTGACTCCCTTTAATCACAGAATACCCGCTTAATTGTCATTAAATGAAGTTCGGGTCATTCACAATGAATCAAGAAATGCCGGGTAAGTACGACCTTTTACATAAGCAAGCCAGCATCCTGGAGCAAAAGGAGGTGGGACCTGTAGCATTACAGCATGATGTCCTGTGTGAACCTTTTTAGACAGAATCCATTGCGAAACGCATTGGCTCTGATACTACCTACCTTAGTGATATCAGACATAGATGAAAATGACCCCCATCCCACCTTCATTGCGTTTAATCAAGGAGGGGAAGTGGTTAAAGGGCAGTTAATTCCTGTCTTTTAACAGCTGTGTAAAAGGGGCTGCACTTCTATACCATGTCTTACTTACTATACTCCATAATCGAATGTTTAGCTGAACTGGCCGCAAAACAAACGTTATCATTGTACTTTGGTACACATAAGTATAGACCTAAACTGGCACATGCGTTGACCCTTGCTGAGAGCATCTGATTTGGGAAAGTAGACCTTTGACATCCTGAGCAGTGGATTGACAATGAATTTTGAAAATAACTACTGGTGTCTTACATCTGGATACAGACCCTTCAGCCCATCAAGTTCACACTGATCATCAAGGACTCATTTGCCCTCATTCTTTTGCATACTCCATACATTCCCATTGACCAGCACTCATGCAATAGGAGCAATTTTCAGTGGCCAGTTAATCAACCTCTCCATAAGACTTAGAAGCAGAAATAGGCTATTCAGCCCATTGAGTCTTCCACACCACTTAATCATAAGCTGGTCCATTTTACCACTCAGCATCCCCCCCCCCCCCCCCCACCCCAGCCTGGCCTTCTCCCCATAACCTTTGATGTCCTGGCTAACCAAAAACTGATCAATCTCTGCTTAAAATGTACCCAATGACCTGGCCTCCAACGGCCGTAGCAACAGATTCCACATATTTACTACCCTCTGGCTGAAGAAATTCCTCCACTTTTCTGTACTAAGCCACATCCTTTAATCCTGAAGATGTGCCCTCTTGTCCGAGACTTTCCCACCATGGGTAACAACCTTTCAACATCTACTATGTCCATCCCTTTCAACATTCAAAATGTTTCAATGAGATTTCCCCCATCACCCCCCCCACCCCATTGAAATGTTTCAATGAGATCCCCAATTATTCTAGTGAATACAGACTAAGAACTGTCAAACATTCCTTGTATGATAACCCTTTCATTCCTGAATCTCCTCCTTTGAAAGCTCTCCAACATCAGCATATCTTTTCTGATATGAGGAGGCCAAAACTGCTCACAATACTCCGTGAGGTCTCACCAGTCCCTCAGAGTCATAACATCACATTCCTGCTCTTATATTCTGTTCCTCTTGAAATTAATGCCAGTATTGCATTTACCATTAGGCTATCCTTCACGATAACTCCTAGATCTTCATTGAGATGCAGGAGGACATTAGACCATCTTAGGATGCTCCCACTGCCACAGGAATACCATGCAGGCTCCACACAGAAAGCACCAGGCTTAAGCACTGGCTGCTGGTGGTCTGAAACATCCATCCTACGTTGCACCATCACAGAGTGTTACAGGTACTCCAAAGGGGTCTTAACAAACAAGGTTTGGATCACTGAGGACAATATTTGGGCAAGTTACAATCAAACTTAAGGAGATATTAAGGAATGCCTTAAAGGAGGAATGAGAGGTAGCAAAGTTGAAGGGGTGAGGGATAATTCCTTGGTTTTGGGCCTTGCTAATTGATGGAGTGATTGAAACAGGGGAGATACAAGCAGCTTGAGTTGATGGATCAACGATATTTCTGACCAATCAGCAGTATCCTGGATTGCTATTTGGAGGCTCACCATTGGTATTGATAGGAGACTGTCTGAAAATGTAAATGTGACAGGGCTCTGGGAATGAAGAATAGGCTATGAACAGAGTGAATCTAAATTGTAGCAAACAAGCTTAGGACTCAAAGTAAGAAATCTTTTCCCTTTCATGAAGGTGATAGAATGTTATGAAGTACACAATTTATAACTCCTGGACATTTGGGAATTCTGCCAAAGCACACAGCCATCTGATGCTGCTGTCAGGGTCCATGGGGACAGAGATTAAATTGCTTCCTCTGTGGACAGATGTTTAGTTTCTAGTCATTATGTCTCCGATGACCATCATAGATGATTGCAAAGTGTTCAACTTCAGCAAAGTAAAACAAGACGAGACTTTGATAGCCACTGGACCCATCTTACATGGGTTACAAAAGATGTGGGCACTCTTCTCTTTCGATCCTGGTATGAGTCAACACAACTTCTTGGTATTTCTCCATCTTCCTCCCTGAATAAAATGCAGTAGATGTGCAAAAAATGTTATTCCCTTTGGTGGAGACCAAAACTCAGAGCGACAGATAATAAAACTATCACCGGCAAATCTAATTGGGAATTCAAGAGGAACATGATCATTTAGAGATGGTTGAATCACAGAAGTCGTTAATTGAACTCAAATGTTATCTGCAAATTTGCTGATGACACCAAGGTTGTCGGCAGAATCACAGAAGACAACGAGTTGCAGTTCCAGAGGAAGTTACAGACAGATACACAACCAGCTATGGTAGGGAGTGCAGGCCATTGCAGCCTACAAAGCGAAGGCGAACACCATAGATGGCTGAGATGCTTCATTACCCGATGAACTGAACACCTTCTTTGAGAACGAGAACCAAACAGTGCCTGCTAGAATCCCCGTAAAGGCTGAGGACCCTGTGATATCTGTCTCTGAGGATGACATCAGAACATTATTCAAGAGGGTGAACCCACAGAAGGCATCAGGCCCCGACTGTGTACCTGGCAGGAGACTGAAAATCTGCACCAACAAACTTGCCGGAGTGTTCACGGGCATTTTCAACTTCTCACTGCTGCAGTTGGAGGATCCCACCTGCTTCAAAAGGGCATCAAATCATCCTGATCCCCAAGGGTAGTGTGAGCTGCTCAACGACTCCTGTCCAGTGGCACTAACTTCTACTGTGATTAAATGTTTTGGGAGGCTGGTCATGGCCAGAATTAACACACACCTATGAAAAGGTCTGGACCCGCTGCAATTTGCCTATCGTCACCATAACTCCACAGCAGATACAATATCGCTGGCTCTCCACTCAGCTCTGGATAACCTCAAAAACAGCAACTCATACAAAAGGCTGCTTTTCATCAACTACAGCTCAGCCTTCAACACCCTTATTCCCTCAGTGCTGGTCAAGAAGCCACAAACTCTGGGCCTCTGCATCCTTCCTCGGTAACTGGATCCTTGACTTCTTCATCGGAAGACCACAGTCAGTATGAATTGAAAACATCTCCTCCTCACTGATTATCAACACTGGCGCACCCCAAGGATGTGTGCTTATCCCACTGCCCTACTCATTATAAACCCATGACTGTGTGGCCAGGTACAATTCCAATGCCATCTACAAGTTTGCCGATGACACCACAATTTCTGGCAGAATCACAAGCGGCAATGAGGATACGTACAGGAGAGAGATCAATGTCAGCAAAACCAAGGAAATAATTGTAGGAAGTCAGGGGAATACGGCCCAGTCCTCATCGGAGCTCAGTAGTTGAGAAGGTCAAGAACTAGTAGGTTGATCACTGATTCATATGGAGGCATCAAACCTCGGGACAAGGAAAAAAACTCCAAAGGGTTGTTAACTCAGCCTGTGACATCACAGGCACCAGACTTCACTCCATCAAGGACATCTTCATGAGGCAGTGTCTTAAAAAAGCACCCTCTATCCTCAAAGACCCCCACCACCCAGGCCACGCCCTCTTCACTGCTACCATTGGGTCAAAGGTGCAGGAACCTAAAGACGAGCACTCAGCAGAACAGGGACAGCTTCTTCCCCACTGCCATCAGATTCCTGAATGATCACTGAACCAAAGACTCTGCCTTACTTTTCATGCACTATCTTTTATTTATTGTTGTAAGGTGGTTTATATGAATGTTTGCGCTGTAAAACTGCTGAAAAACAATGAATTTTGTGACTTGTTCTTGACAATAAATTCTGATCTGAGGAGGCCTACATGAGGGAGATGGATCAGCTCATTGAGCGGTGTCACAACAACAACCTTGTACTCAATGTTAGCAAAACCAAGGAGATGATTGTGGGCTTCAGGAGGAAATCAGGAGAACACGAACAAGTCCTCATCGAGGGTTCAGCAGTGAAAAAGGTCAAGAATTTCAAATTACTGGGTGTCAAGATCTCCAAGGATCTCTGCATGTAATCATGACGAAGGCTCACAAGTGGCTATACTATGTTAGGAGTTGAGGAGATCCAGTACATCACCAAAGACTGCCAGAAACCTCTTCAGGCGTACGGTGGAGAGCCTTCTGTCTGGTTGCATCACTGTGTGGTATGAAGGTGCAAATGCTCAGGACAGGGGGAACAAAAAATCTCCAGAGGGCTGTTCATTCTGCCAGTGACATCACAGGCACGAGTCTTCACTCCATCGAGGACCTGTACAAGAGGAGGTGATTTAAGAAAGCAGCTTCTACCCTCAAGGACCCCCACCCCACCACCCAGGCCATGCCCTCTTCACTCTGCTACCATCGGGAAAAAAGCCTGAAGACAGGCACTCAGCAGTGCAAGGACAGCTTCCTCCCCGCTGCCGTCATCCTGAACGAACCACAGACACTGCTGCACTGTCTTTTTCTTGCACCCTTTTATGTATTTTTAAATGTGATGCTGCCACAGAGCAACAAATTTTGTGACATGTTCATGACAATAAATTCTGATTAACAAACAAAGATGGAAATGAATAAGCACCCAAGGAAGACAGGAATGGAGGTAATGATGCAAGAGCATCTGCTTTGAGAAAATGGGGTCAAATGGGTGAATAATGTAGCCAGCCTATTGAATTTACTAAGTGTAAAATACAATGCAGTCATCTCCATCTATTACCTGGCCAGATATTCATTCCTTGCAAGTGTTTCAGCCGTCTCAGTTCAATAAAATGCCTGTGTGCAGCCAAAATTGAATCATTAAACTACTTCAAAGTGAACATACAAAACAGTCATTAGTACAGTGTGTCTTTACATTATAATGCAAAGTTAACTAACTTACAATGGTTGCGCGCGGTTGGATTTAACAGTTTCTAGCTGCTCATCTCTGCAGATTCTATTTGAATCTCATCTGTTCCAGACCCAGTGATCACTGCAAAGCAGGAAAGGAATGCTGAAGTAGTTGGAAAGGGGAGGTTTGAGGAGAGAAAACCTGTCATTTATCGAGTGTAACAGTGGGAGATAACAGAATGACTGGATGCTGGTTAGGAATGCAGTGAGCTGGGAGGAGGAGAGTTAGGCATGGGAGTATGCCAGGAGCAGTTAGGACCGGCAGATACTTTGACGTTAGAGAACAGGAGAAGTGATTGGACATTGAAGGTCAGGAATTGAGAGGGACAATAAGCCAGAGTTTAATAGCAGGGCATTGGTTGCTCAAGGGGGTTGGACAGTGAATATTTTCAAAGGTGGTTTGCATACTTTACTGTAGTGAAACTGGGAATTCACTACGGGTGCGAAGTTCTAAGGCATGGCTCCTCCCCCGACTCCACCCCCACATAATCCCGATATAAACACTGGATCCCCACCAAAGCCCCAGCTCAGTCCAAAGACTATTGTGTGTTATTCTTACTGAATAAAAGCATGTTGTACTCTCTTTGGTCTTGAGTGCTCGCAGTCACGCTGCAATTTTATTCAGTAAGAATAGCCCATGATGCTCCTAATCAACCCTCTGTCCCCAGAGGTCCTGGAAGAATTCGCATACTGGCTGGAGAGCTTCCAAATGTACCTGACGGCCACACAAATGGTCGACTCAATGGATGAGCTTAAGTGGTTGTTGCTCCTCTCTTGCGCCGGACCTAAAGGATTCCCGATCATCAGGGACTGTACAACTTACGAGTCGGCAGTCAAAAGGCTGAAGGCTTGCTACATGAGGCCCCAGAATGTCGTCCTAGTGAGGCTTCAGCTCTCGAAACAGAAGCAGCAGCCTGGTGAATCCATTGAAGATTTTGTCCTCATCCTACGAGCACTCATGGGTATGAAGATGGCGCGGTCCGAGAACAGGAAGAGCAGATCCGGCATGCTCTTGTTGGTGGCACAAGGTCCAAGTACATAAGGCAGCAGTTGCTGGAGCAAGGCAGCGCGGCGCTGTCTGACAATGTGTGGCTGGCCAAGTCGCTGGAGGTAGCCCAACTAGGAGCTGATAACTTGGAAGGTAGCGGAAGCACCCTCCAGGATGATCTGGTCTCCGGAGCAACTCCACACACTGCATCAGCCCTGACGTCAGCGGCCTCCAGCACTAAGGAATGTTTCTGTGGTCGGCAGCAGCACCCAAGAACGTGATGTCCTACAAGACTCCCATCTGCTCGGCTGTGGTAAGAAGTGTCACTGGGTGAAGTTCGCAGGGCAATGGGGAGCAACCGAGGCAAATCCAAAACCCAAGCCCATGGCCTCCCAGTGCCAGTGTTGTATGGCATGACCTTCCTGCGGGGCTGCACTGTGAGAGGAGCAAAGTGGGAAACACCAGTGGCCTTCTTGTCGTGTTTCAAAACTGACGCTATCTTCATCAGATGAGGAGGAGGAGCAGCCACCTTAACGGTTTTCAAAATCTGTGGCATCTACAACAGAAGTAGAAGAAGGAAGGTGGCCATCTTGCCTGTCCAGGAATCTTAAAAAGGGGAGCGACTCCAGTGAGGGGAAACGACTACATCTCCAGAGTCCTGGAAGCGATGGTGTTGGACCAGGAGATACCATACAAACTGAACAAATCCACGTTGATGGTGGGGGTTAACGGAAGTGTTTAATTGACTCTGGCTTGACTGAGAGCTTCATAGACGCAGAGACAGTCCAAAAACTTAATCTTAAAGTATATCCCTTTGATTATCTTTTTTTGTAATCGTCTCATACGCAGTCTGTAAATATTCAAGAACATTGCATGGTTCATTTATCTTTACAGGAAGGGGAATTCTGCAAGTTCAGAATGTATGTACTTGAGGTTTTTTGTCCCCCGGTTCTGTTGGGTCTTGACTTCTTGTGTCACTTTAAAAACATGACACTGGAGTATTCTGGTCATTACAGTTTGGAATGGAAGGTCCAAAAACTCTGATGCCATTTGCTGTCTCCACACTGAATATAAATCCACCTCCTCTGTTCCCCAATCTGAGCACCAATTGCTACAATAAAACAGGTGCTACAGCACAGTGGACCAGGCATTAATCAAGGCTGAGACACAGCAACTGATCGATAAGAGCATTATTGAGCACAGGGCCAGCCCAGGAAAGAGCGCAGGATGTTGTTGTAAAGGGGGAAGAAAAGTCCAAGCTAGTAATTGATTATAGCCAAACTATTAATTGTTTTTCACTCCAGGACGCATACCCCCTCCTCATATTTCGGACGTGATGAACGAAATTGAGCAACATAAGGTTTATTCAACTATCAGCCTTAAAGTTGCCTACCATCAGTTGCCAATCTGTTCCGAGGACCATCCCTACATCATTTTTGAGTCTAACGGGAGACTATCAATTCCGGAGGGTTCCCTTTGGTATTACAAATGGAGTCTCAATCTTCCAGAGACCAAATAGAGACCAAAAAGAGGGCCAATTTAAGTTGAAGGCCACCTTCCCCTATCTCAACAACATTTCCATTTGTGGCCACTCTCTGGAGGACCATGACACCAACTCCAGATCTTCCTCCATGCTGATGAGGCCCGGAATCTCACTTACCACACTAGTAAGTGTGTGTTCAGGGCTAAACGCCTTGCCATCTTGGGCTACGTGGTGGAGAATGGCATCATCGGCCCCGAACCCAACAGGATGCACCCCTTGTTAGAACTCCCAATCCCGAGGACCACGAAAGATTTGAGGAGGTGCCTGGGCTTCTTCTCATATTACGCCTCAATGTGCGGACAAGGTTCATCCCACTGACAGCTGAAGCTCAAACTGCTTTCAACTACATCAGAAGCCACATTGTGAAGGCCACCATGCATGTGGCAAACGAGAATGTACCTTTCCAGGTGGAAAGTGATGCTTCAGATGTAACCTTGGCTGCGACTCTTAATCAGGCAGGTAGGCAATTTGCATTTTTTTCCAGGACCCTACAAGGTCACGAGCTTCAGAATCCATCAGTGGAGAAAGAGACTCAAGCCACTGTGGAGGCCATCAGGCACTGGAGGCACTACCTGCTGGGCAGAAAATTCACACTCCTCCCAGACCAGTGATCGGTGGCATTTATGTTCAACAATACAAAACGTGGTAAAATTAAAAATGATGAAATCACTCGGAGCTTCGAACTCTCCACCGAAAACTACAATGCAGTCTACCAGCCTGGTTCCCTCAATGAGCCTCCAGACACCCTGTCCAAAGGAAGCTGTGCCTCTGCACACATCGGCCAATTGTGGTCACTGCACAATGAGCTCTGCCACCCAGGCATTACCCGCATGGCTCATTTTATCAAGGCATGCAATTTACCCTACTCAATTGAGGATATCAGGGAAATGATCAGGTCCTGCGAGGACTGCGCTGAATGCAAGTCGCACTTCTAACACCCCAGCAAAGTGCACCTGATAAAGGAATCCTGGCCCTTTCAACGACTCAGTGTCAATTTCAAGGGAATCCTCACCTCCACGAACTGGAACGTGTACTTTCACACATTCATTGATGAGTATTCTCATTTCCCGTTCGCCATTCCCTGCCAGGATAGATCCATCATTAGGGCTCTAAACTCCATTATCACCCTGTTCGGGTATCCCGGCTATCTCCATAGAAACTGGAGCTCATCATTTATGAGCAAGGAGTTACGTCAGGTCCTGCTGGAAAGGGCATTGCATCCAGCAGGACGACCAGCTACAAACCCTGGGGGAGCGGACAGGTTGAGAAAGAGAATGCTACGGTTTGCAAGGCTGTAAAATTGCCTCTCCAGTCCAAAGAACTTCCAGATTCACGCTGGCACGATGTCCTACCCATGGTGCTCCACTCCATTAGGTCGCTACTCTGTAATGCGACTCCTCATGAGTTGATATTTTCTTTCGAGAGTAAGTCAACATCAGGGACCACCCTCCCAGCTAGGCTTACAACACTAGGACCAGTGCTGCTTCAAAAGCACATGAGGAGGAGCAAAACCAACTCTCTGGTTGAGAAAGTGCACCTACTCCATCCCAACCCACTTGCGTCTATGTGGCATAAGCGGGTGGCAGGGAGGATTGTGTCTCAATCAGGGACCTGGCACCCACTGGAACTGAGGGTCCATCATCTCAAGGGAGCCAGGACCTACCCAGGGGCCCCTGGGGAACACCAAGGGGCTCAGGTGTGATATCTCAAGAAGTGACTCCAGCCAGAGTAGATCACCCATGCCCCAAGGTCCCGGAACCACAGGAGGATCAGGAAGTCCAGACCCCACCTGCACTACGGTGCTCTGCCCTCATCTTCAGGCCTCCGGACAGGTTGTATTTGTAATTTTTTTTTACTCTACTATGTTCTCTTTTTTCACCCGCAGGCTTCGTTCTAAAGGAAGGGGTGAATGTAGTGAACTGTGAATTCACTACTGGTGCGATGTTCTAAGGCATGGCTCTTCCCCCGACTCTGTCCCCACATATCCAGATATAAACCCTGGATCCCTGCCAAAACCCAAGTCCAGTCCAAAGACTATTGTGTGTTATTCTTACTGAATAAAAGCGTGTTGTACTCTCTCTGGTCTGGAGTGCTCTCAGCCACGCTGCACCTACCATACCTGACCCACAAATAGTGTCTGGCAAGAATTTTACTTTTAACTTATTCATCTTAACTTAAATGCACGCAGTCAATTGCAAAGTCCACACAAATGATACAAGGTAGGACAATCCCAGGTCACTGGCCCAATGAGGCTGCATCAGGGCCATTTACCTTCCCACACAACCATCCGTAATATTCTAAGCCATGCCGATGGTTTAAAAGGGCAGTGAAATGTGACTTAAAAACTGAAACTAACTTTATCAAAAACATTAATTGCTGCCTTCCAACTCTAAAACAAAACATGGCCCAAAACAGAAGTGCCTGGACTTCTCTTTATCACAGAACCAACTTCATTCAATACAGAAGTTGGCACTTCAGTATTGAATTATGGTCCAGCTCCAAATACTTAAACCACACACCTGCCTTGACCCAGCCATTTAGGTGGCTTACAATTCTCAGCTTTCCCCACCCCCTCCCCCCCCCCTACCAAACCCAATGACCTCACTCACTGACTCCATCACACTGAGCTTCATTACCAGATAGAAAGACAGGTGCGATGTCCCTGATGGAATCCCCATGAAAGATTACCCGATTATTACTTTGCAGTCCACAGGGGATGGTCAACCAAAATCATTCTTAACTACAATTTGACTGACTATGTATGTTTAAGAACATTGTTTTGAATTCAAAATTTGACAAAAATAATTCCCTATTCCAATCTACAGAATGACTATATGATATACGTCAGTACCATGTCTTAAAGGGCTTTGAGAAGCATCTGAGTTGCAGAATAAGATGAGGTATTGACATTATAACTAATATTTTATTCACTCTGTATCAGATTAATCCAGTAAGGGCAACATTTATACAGACTTCTCAGCAACACAAATGAAGAGGGAGGCAGCAGACAGGAATTAAGATCTTTTGATGACTTTCTCCAACCTATGAAACTAATTGAACACAGATACCAAAATGTCACAACAACCAAGGCCACATTATCATGGCCATGAAACTCATGAAAGAGTAGGCAAATGTCTCTCAATAAACACGCTAGCTAGAATGGAAATAAAAATCTAAATCTGTTTAGGATGAATATAGAAACTTGCAGCACAATACAGGCCCTTCAGCCCACAAAGCTGTGCCAAACCTGTCCCTCCCTTAGAAATTACTAGGCTTTCCCATAGCCCTCTATTTTTCTAAGCTCCGTGTACCTATTCAAAAGTCTCTTAAAGGACCCTCATGTTTCGGCCTCCACTACCAATGCTGGCAGCCCGTTCCACGCACCCACCATTCTCTGCATAAAAGACTTACCCAATATCTCCTCTGTACCTACTCCCCATCACCTTAAACCTGTGTCCTCTTGTGGCAACTATTTCGGCCCTGAGAAAAAGCCTCTGACTATTTACACAAAATAGTTCATCAGCCCGTTGTGATAAATGCTTTGCCAGGAAGAACCCAGAAAATAAAGATGATGAACTCAATACCAGTCTTCTCGTGCCTTCAGTATCAAACTTAGTGGTTTGTGAGTAGAACTGGAGAGGAGGAATTCATTCCATGACTACAATTAAGAAAAATATTACCAGATTTAAGCCAAGGGAATGTAGTCAGTGACCAGAAAGTAAAATTGCATCTTGGCAGGTAATCTTGAATGTAAAGAACTCCTAATGTTTAATTCTCCATTTGGCAGAGACAGATTGAAAAACATTGAAGCAAACACAACAATGTTTGCAGAATTTTAACACACGACTAGCCATAGAATAACAAAAGACTTGCCTTTATGAGCACCTTTCAAGGCCTCTCAATAACACATGGAACATTTTGTCTAGTGTTTTATTTCCCCCAAGAAACAGAAACATTTGTGAGAAGAGATTAAGATGTTGGAAGGGTCACTGAATGAGACTCTGTGGGATGAATACCTCTGTTAAAATGGCAGCAAGAAAAAGGGATACAATCTCAATTGGTACATATGGGATGCCAATGTGTCTGTTCCAGCTTCAGTAGAAGGGAAAGTTGCCAGAGAAAGATCGCTTTGCAAATGATGAGCCACTTCCTGAAGGTCGGCAGGCAAACAACACGTCCAGAAGGCAGTTGCAATCCGAGAAGCGCACAGGTCTTAGCTTAGCTTAAAGGGGAACAAACTATCAAAACAATTTCTGAAAGCTAGGCTGCCTCAATCCCCCAATATTTTTGAGATTAACGTCAGGAGTGTACAAGGTTCCTATGGAATTATGACAGCGTCAACTGACTTCACACTGTGGGTTTAAACACCACACTGGTAACCAAGCACACGATCAAAGGTGATTCTTCAGTGTGGTGCTGGGAGAGCGCTAGATGCTGCCTGTCTTTCAGAAACTCTCTTAAACTGACTGCTGCTCTAGCCATGAAAATAATTCCCATTTCCTTGTCCTTACTCTGCACATTCACTACCCAATCTCACCCTTCAAATATAAACTTAATCACTCCTTCATTCACTGGGTGTTTATGGGGGACAAATCAATTGCCATGCAATGCACAAAAGTACTGGAGAAATCAATTGCCATATTCCCTCACACAAAAGCCACTGCATGCAAAAAAATAATCAATTGAGACATTATGGGCAACATCTTGAAAACACATTGTCACTTCAAAATTTTTCAAGTTGTTCTACACACAATGGGGGTCATGAAATAATAGCAATCTTACGATTCTCTTGTGGATACCTAAGCCTAGTCTTCCAACAGTGAATTGCCAGTCAGTTACTTGTTGGTACATCAGTACACATGAGGAATTGTTGCTTGGCTAATACAGCAGAGACCCAAGGAAACTGCAGCAATTAGAGAGAGTATTAGAATATAATTCCCTTAATTAACTTGCAGCTGCTGTTATCTTCAATGTCCAGATAGTGAATCATGAACGCAAGAACAGAAATCCCTTGCTGTGGGGTTGGAACTGAAACAGGGGGTATCGTGCAGTGATAAGTTACAAACCATTTCAGTATGAATTAATGGCATCATTATAATTGGATGAAATGAAAAATATGCAAGGAAAATAAACTATGAGGAGGATTTTTCTTCTGCAGTGTTAGCTCTTAAGGTACAAAATATGTAATATTTTTGTAACTTTTAAAAGACATTAAGAGAGATTGTACACTAGTTGGATATTAATAATTTCTTGATGCATTGTCAGAAAACATAGATCAATACAGCATGGTACAGGCCCTTCACTCTCGAGGTTGTGCCAACCCATGTATTCCTTCCTTTAAAAAGAGTACTAAACCCTCCCTACCCCGTAAACTATTTTTCTTTCATCGTATGCCTGTCTAAGAGTCTCTTCAATGGCCCTAATATTTCAGCCTTCACTACAATCCTTGGCAAGGCATTCCAGGCACCCATAACTCTCTGTAAAAAAAAACTTACTCCTGATGTCTCCTCTAAACTTCTTTCCCTTAACTTTGTACAATTGTTCTCTGGTGTTTGCTGGTCCTGCCCCTGGGAAACAGGTGCTGGCTATCCACCATAACTATGCTTCTCATAATCTTGTAGACCTCTATCAAGTCTCTTCTCATCCTTCTGCGCTCCAAAGAAAAAAGTCCCAACTCTGCTAACCTTGCCTCATAATACTCGTTTCCTAATCCAGGCAATGTACTGATAAATCTCCTCTGCACCCTCTCCATAGCTTCCACATCTTTCCTATAATGAAGTGACAAGAACTGAACACAATACTCTTAAGTGTGGTCTCATCAGACATTTGTAGAGTTGCAACATGACCTCTCTATTCCCGAATTCAAACCCCCTATTAATGAAGCCAATAGGCTGTCCTCTCAACCTGTGCAGTGCCCTTAAGGGATGTATGGATTTGAATACTAAGGTCCCTTTGATCATCCACACTCTTAAGTAACCAACCATTAACCCTGTACTCAGCCTTCTGGTTTGTCCTTCCAAAATGCATCACCTCACACTATCCAGGTTGAAATCCATCTGCCACTTTTCTGCCCAACTCTGCATCCTCTTGTAACCTTTGACAACCTTCAGCTCCCATCCACAACTCCTCCAACCTTCACGTCATCTGCAAACTTACTGAACCATCCTTCCGCATCTTCATCCAGGTCATTTATAAAAATGCTCATAGATCCTATCCTTAAGAATTCTCTCCATTAGTTTGCACTCCACTGACATATGGACTCACCGGTCTATCATTCCCAGGATTCTTCCTTTTACTTTTAAACAGGGGACTAAATTTGTCATTCTCCAATCCTCCAGCACCTTTCCTGCAGCCAAAGAGGATTCAAAGACCATCGGTACTGCCTCACTATCTCTTCTCTCCCTTCCAACAGCAGCCTAGGGTATATCGCATCTGGATCAAGGTCCTTTTCTCTTGTGAATACTGATGCGAAGTATTCATTTAGGATCTCTCTAACCTCCTCTGCCTCATCATCCTTCTGTTCTTCACATACACATAGAACGCCTTGGGGTTCACCTTAATTCTATATACTAAGGGCTTCTCATGGCCCCTTCGAGCTCTCCTATGTCCTTTCTTAAGCTCCTTCCTGGCTACCTTATACTTCTCAGGAGCTCTTCCTGTTTCCTGCTTCCTATATCTAACGTATGTTTCCTTCTTCCTCTTGACTAGTTGCCTGAACTGTTTTGTCAGCCAAGGCTCCCTTTTCCTCCCATCTTTTCCTTGTCCCGGAAGGACAAACCTATCTCGAAGCCTGCACAGGTGGTCCCTAAATTTCCTCCGCATTACTTCTGTGCTTTCACTCCTCAACATCTGTTACAAATTTGCTCTCGCTAGTTCTTCATAATTAGCACTTTCCCATTTTGACTGTTTTTTTATCCTTTTCCATAGCCAGGTTGAAGCTAATGGAATTGTGGTCACTCTCCTCAAATTGCTCCCCCACCCAAGCCCAGAACCAGATCCAATATGGCCTCTCCTCTCGTCGGCTGGTCCACATACTGTGTCAGGAATCTTTCTTGTACACACCTGACAAATTCAGCCCCGTCCATCCCTCTTGCCATCAGTGGGTGCCAGTCAATATTAGGGAAGTTGAAATCACCCATAACTATAACCCTGTATTTCCCACACCATTCCAAAATCTGTCTGCTTATCTGCTCCTTGGTATCCTGAGGGTTATTTGGGGGACCTATAGACTACTCCCTTCCTATTTCTGACTTCCACCCACACTGCCTCAAGGGACACTGTCTCTGCAGCGTCCTCCCTTTCTATAGCCTTGATACTATCCTTGACCAATAATGCTACTCCCCACCTCTTTCCTTTTCTACCTCCCATCCTATTATTTTTAAAACCTCTAAACCCCAGTACTTGCATCAGCCAATCTTGCCCTTCCTTCAGCCAAGTTTCAGTAATGGCCACCACATTGTAGTTTCACGTACTGCTCCATGCTCTACATTCATCCCTTTATTCCAAATACTCTTAGCATTGAAATAGACACATTTCAAACCCTCTATCTGGCTACCTTTATGTTTTGTCCCCTACCTGTCATTCCTCACCAACTCAGAGCACATAGCATCATGTTTTTTTTTCCCTTCTACTTTAATTTCTACCTTCACATTTTGATTCCCAATTCCCAACCCCCTGCCAAACTACTTTAAACCCTCCCCAACAGCTTTAGCAAACCAGGATACTGGTTCCCCTCTAGTTCAGATGCAGCCTGTCCTTTTGGTGCAGGACAGACCTTCCCCAGAAGAGATCCAATGATCCAGAACTCTGAACCCCTGCCCCTTGTACCAACTCTTCAGCCATGCATTCATCTGCTACAACTTTCTGTTCCTATCCTCTTTAATGCATGGTACAGGCAGCAATCCTGAGATTACCACCCTTGAGGTCCTGCATTTTAAGTTCTTTCCTAATTACCTATATTCCCTCTTCAGGACCTCATCCCGACTCCTATCTATGTCATTGGTCCCCATGTGGACCACAACATCTAGCCGCTCACCCTCCCCCTCCAGAACTCAATCAGAGACATTCCTGACCCTGGCACCTGGTAAGCAACATACAATCTGAGACTCACAATCTCATTCACCAAACTTCCTATATGCTCTCTTAATCAATGAGTCCCCAATTACCATAGCTCCTCTTCTCCCCCCTTCCCTTCTGAGCCAGCCTCTGTGCCGAAGATGTGACCACCTTGACGTCCCCAATAGATAGTTTCTTTTGCCCTCCCCCCCAATGGTATCTAAAACAGTATACTTGCTGTTTAGGGGAACAGCCACAGGGGTGCCCAGCAATGTCTGACTCTCCCCCTTTCCTCTCCCCATTAACCCTTCCTATCTTAACATCAAATACCTTACTTTTTTGGAATCAAGGTCTTCCTCACCCTCTGCTCTCCGAAGCCACTCGAGGCAAAGCCTCTAAGCTCAACTCTACCCTGAGCCACTCACACACTGGTCGCTCCTCTTCAGCTCCCCTTCTTGTTATTTGTCCCAGCCAATTTTCACAATTACTCATTCTTACAAATCCACATTTTGTTTAACCCTTCTGTTGCCCTCCTCGCTCTTTTTAAACTATCTTCCTCCCACTCACCTCTGTGCCAAGACTTTCGCTCCTCCTCCTGATGCTCCCATGATCCGAAATAATAATGAGTAATGCGTTTTTTTTTAAATCATATACATATGCAATGTATAGATGAACCAAAATTCATTCTTAATGAATCAAACATGTACATAAGGTACACCAACTACCATAGTTTACATTAAATTATCACAAAATGCTAAAACAGAAAAAGAGAGAATAATTTAAAAGGACAGATATTCACAGTTGCAGTTGATGCAAATTTAAAACACCATTTCAACAGTGAAAACAAGTGTTTTTTTTTGGTAGTACCAGACTAGTTGATGAGTAGGGTAATGGTGATAACCCATTTGTTATATTTTTCAGGGAACAAATCTTCCATTTTAATCCAGATCCACCAGTGTTTTTTTTTTTCTCCCATTCTTATTGCCCCCGAGCTGAGTTGGCTGCTAAGAGGTGGACAGGGAAAGTTGGCATTGGTATTTGCATATATACATATCTCTCTCTCCAGCAAATGGATAAATTACTCCATTTACTTCAACTCTACGTAGCTATTTCCAGGTATTGATTTTTTGTTTTATTTCTCAAAATAAACAATTACTATAAATACCACATTTAATCCAGTAAATACTCTTGAGTGTAAAAATACAACAGTGGCTTCAAGAAGAAATGCAGAACTAAAATAAATGAAGGAATCATAGTCCCGTGGTATTTTCCACAGGGTGAATTTGGCAGATTAAGCTCTGGGATCATATAACAAGCAATAATCATTCTTGTGACAGGGTTGCCTGAGGAAATGATCTGTCTGTCACTCACATCTATCCATCAGGTTGCAGTTATTAATGCAGAGAGCTAATACCATTCATAATTTAAAGCTCTGCTTTCCATTCGTTTCAATTGGATTGATAATGGATGTTATAGGTTACAGTGCAAAGGTGGAATTTTTGATTTTGAATAATGTTGTATGTGGCCAAAGCTACAAAGCACTGTTCTATCATAGATCACTGTCAAGATTCAAGTTTCAAGATTCTTTTATTGTCATGTAATAATACTGAACATGTAATATTACACAAAAGTGCCTTCTGCCTGCTGTAAAACGAAATGTCACCATTATTGCAGTCTGGCTCCCCTTACAATACAAGAGAGAGAGAATATATATTCAGAGTCACCCAGTCTTCATGGATTCGCCTCCATTTGGAACAGCGCGGTGTCTCTGCTGTCCCGGGTCCATATCAGCGGCAACGCTGCCATTACTCCAGCTCAGGCAGTGCCACCATTTTTTATCATGCTGATTTGCATACAAGATCATGAGAAGCCTGGATATGATGGGCAGCCAGCAACCTTGTCCCAGGTTGGTCATGGCCAATACCAGTGGGCTTCTGGTTGGCCATGGCCCATACCAGTGGGCTTCAGGGAAGATGCAGAGAGCGGAGGGTGCCTGTAATGCAATATTGGGTGTGATGGTGGAGGCTAGGTCAATACAGACATTTATAAGACATAGATAGGCGCATAGATGCAAGACCGGTGGAGGGTTATGTGCTGTGAAGGAGGGAAGGGTTGATTAAAGTGGAGTAAGTTAAGTAGGTCAGCACAACATCAGAGGCGCACATTCTGCTGAACTGTTCTTCATAACTAATCCAAAGTATCTTATTCTCTATCTAGTGGTATTTGTGGTGGTACACCACCAGCCTACTGCAGGGGGCAACACCTGTACCTGCAGGAGTAAGGGGACAGGAGAACACCTGGCCAGCTGTCCGGAATATAAGCCTGCGCCGACCTCCCGAAGCTCACTCAGAGTTACTGCAGCTACAGCCAGCCTGGTTCTGTGGAAGTCTTTGTGCATTAAAGCCTGTTGTACAGTCTTTACCTTGTGTGTGTCTGATTCTGGCTAACAGTGCACCACAGTATTGAACTACAATTCAATGGTTTTTCAAACTGCCCCCCCCCCCAAGGGATTGCTTAAGTTGGTATGTGAGTGGGAAGGGAAGGTTGAGAATTACTGCTCTAGATCCATTTGTTACTGAAATATTTTGCTTGAGAAAAATTGTCATTGGCCCATTTCCTCTGGAGTTCTGAAACGTTGCACATAACGAGCCAATTAGATACGATTAAAACAATGGTCTTTGAACTTTTTCTTTCCACTCAATCCCTGTGCCTTAAGTGCTCTGTGATTGTAAGGGATTGCTTCAGGTTGAGTTTAAGGGGTTAGTTTGAAAACCACTGCTACATGAACCAGGATGATCTGTTCTTGAGTTAACTGATTTCTGGAGGATTGTTGAGGTTCTACGATTGGCTTTAACAGTTCCTATTGCTGGCAGCTATTAAATGTCCAGCCTTGATTGCTATAAAATAGGCAGTGGTAAGAGCTCTCACCTCCAGTGTATTGGCTTCCAATTGTACAAAGTTGGTGGTTATTAGGTAGCTATCAAATGATAAATGTTGGTGATCTCCACTAAACAATGTAGGCACCTATCAAATCTCAATGCTACCATCAATGGTGGCCATTAATAGGTGAGAAACAGTGGCTACTAATTTCGGATGGATTTCAGTTATCAATGCTATTGGCTTTTAATTAGCCAGTGGTTACCAAACAACCAGTTTTGATTCCTGCCATACATTCACTCCTCATAACAAACTGCTCGTGCCAGAACTATCAAAAAACAAGCTATTAATGGCTGTCAAATGGGGAGCATTTGTGGGTATCAATTGAGGGGGGATGGGGTGCTTGAGATTTTCCATGTCTTGTGTAGCCATAATTTTTCAAGAGTTGGCGTTGTGGCTTTTAAATGGCCAGTGTTAATGGCTATCCATGGTCTATAAATTTTGCTCCCCAATAGTCAGCACTGATGGGTACCCAAAGCCGAGTCCGCCAGCTTGGTGATAGCACTACTGGCTATCCCATAGTCATTCAGAACATAATAAATAAACAATAAATCCTCCGTTATTTATTAAAGTCATTCCTCTCTCCCCCCCCTCCCCCCACTTACTTATTAGATCCCAGAACTGGTGGTCTTCTTGTTCTTGTTTATCACTCCCAACCAGTTGTTTCCACCTTCACTCTCTCTTCTCCCCACCTGGCTTCATCTGTCAATTACCCTTCACACTCCTCCGTCTACCTCTCACCCCCTGCTCCCTCCTCCTTTAACCAGCTATCACCCCTCTCCAGTCTCAAACCCAGTACAGACTCTTGTCCCAAAACACAAATGCTCCAGGTTCCAATGTTTGCAATTTCTTTGTCTCTCCATTTATCTTTCTCAGTTTTGCTTGTAATCTACCAAAATTCCCTGGATTCTGGGGTGATCCCAGCAGATTGGAAATTTGCAAACCTGTTGCCACAATTCAAAAGAGAGCCGAAAAGAAAAGTTACTGGAGATCAATTCATCTGAAATCTATCAGGATCTGCAGAGAATTGTAAAGGCAACCAAGCAGAGTCGATGTGGTTTTGTAAAAGAGAAATAGTGCTTGATCAATTTTCTGGAGTTCTTTGAGGATGTAGCAGATAGGGTGGATAAGACAGAACTAGCAGATGTAATATATTTGGATTTTTAAGGTAACAAGTATTAAATTTAATGTCCATGATTAGAGCACATGAGCCTGAGTAATAATTTATAGGTATAGACAGGGTAATGACTACCTCACAAAAACCGAATTGGTATAAATGGATCATTTACATTGTGCAATCAATCAATTACATTGTGGGAATCACAGGATCAGTGGTGGGGCCTCAAGTTTTCATTACCTATATTAATAACCTGGATGAAGAGACCAATTGTTAAATTTGCTGATGATACAAAAGTAGATGGAATTGCCATAGAAAGGGGATCACAAGATCTTGCAAAGGGATTTAAATTGGTTAAGTATTTGGGCAAGAAGCTGGCAGGTGGAGTGTAATGTGGTTAAATGTGAGTCCATCCACTTTGAGAACAGCAGAGGGTCCTAGTGCAGTATTTAAAATGCAGAAAGTTACCAGGTAGTGCAGATAATTAGGATGTTGATCTGATGCACCATCAATGACTCCAAAAGACTGAAGTTATGTAAAACTGATAGGCTTTTATTCGCTCTTGACTGGAGCCACATCCATGCGAGTTGACTGACCTGTACTGAGAAGGGGGCTGCAGAGCAGTCACCTTTATTCAGTCTTTGGGAGGGACCACAGGTACAGTTGGCGTGCCCAGACAGGTTAAACATACAGTGGATTACCACATTCACCCCTTGTTTTTAAAAAGAGTTTGGTGGGGTGAAGTGCATCCGGTGTGATCATAAATTGTCTTTCAGGTGGGTTCATCTGCTGCACGACTGTCGTAGTGCCAGCTGCATCATAGCAATAACAACCTGGACAGTTTGGGGAGCTAGCATTGGTAGGGTGGATTTGTGGCGACGTCTAGAATGCATTGGGTTGGGGTAGGATGCCACAGTCCTGGTGCAACGCAGGCGAAAATAGGTGAGGTGGGTGCAGGGTGATCGGTCATGGTCTCAGAAACCCCCTGAGAGCGCCAGGTCCCTGACAGAGACTGTGTCCTCGTGTCCATCAGGGAATGCCACGTAGGGGTGTCGTGGAGGAGATGGATCCTCTCGACCAGGAGTCGGACAAGGCTTCTGGAGTAAGACTGGCCCTGGGAACATCAGCCAGCCGGCAGTGTGGTCCTAGGGAAGGAAAACATTCTTTCATGTGGAGTGGCAATGGTGACGTTACATAGGAGTAATCTGATGGAGTGGAGTGGCTCAGGGAGGACGTCTTTTCAGCGGGAAACAGGAAGGTTTCTAGACCACAGGGCTAGGAGGATGGCCTTCCAGATGGTGGCATTCACCTTTTCCCCCTGCCCATTCCCCTGGGGGTTGTAGCTGATGGTTCTGCTCATGGAAATGCCCCTAGCCAGCAGGTATTGGCGTAGGTCATTTATCATAAAGAATGGTCCCCAATTCCTATGGATATAGCAGGGGAATCCAAACAGAGTGAAGAGACTGCGTCGGGCCTTGATGACTATAGCAGCTGTCAAGTCTGGGCAAGTGATGGCGAACGGAAAACATGAATATTCATCAATGATGTTGAGGGAGTACACTTTGCAATCAGAGGAGGAGAGAGATCCTTTGAAATCAATACTCAGTCATTCAAAGGGGTAGGTGGCCTTTACCAGTTGTACTTTGTCTAACTGGTAGAAGTGTTGTTTGCATTCCGTGCAGAGCTGGCAATTTCTGGTCAGAGTCCTGATCTCTTCAACTGAGTAAGGCAAATTGTGGGCTTTGACAAAGTGATAGAACTGGGTGACTCCTGGGAGGCAGAGGTCACTGTGGAGTGTTTGCAAGAGCTTGCACACTTTCTGTGGGATAAAGCATCGGAAGGCTCATCGAGTTTCCTGGGCTGGTACAAGGTATCATAATTGTAGGTGGAAAGATCGATTCTCCACCTCAATATTTTGTCATTCTTGATTTTACCTCACTGCTGGTTGTTGAACATGAAAGCCGCCACCCACTGGTCAGTCAGCAAGGTGAATGGTTTACTGGCTAGGTAGCGTCTCCAGTGCCATACTGCCTCGACAATGGCCTGGGCCTCTTTCTCACAGAGGTGTGTCAATTTTCAGGACCCTGGAGGGTGCAGAAAAAAAGGTGATGGGTCTGCCCGTTTGATTAAGAGTGGTAGCCAGGGTGAAGTCGGATGCATTGCTCTCCACCTGGAAAGGGATGGATTCATCAACGGTGTTCATCATAGCTTTGGCAACGTTGGCCTTGATGGGGCTGAAAGCTGCACGGGCCTCTGGTGCGAGGGGAAAGGAGGTGGATTTAACAAGGAGTTGGCCTTGTCCACATAATTGGGGACTCACTGGACGTAGTAGAAAAAGAAGCCCAGGCAACTTTTCAGGGCTTTGAGGCTGTGGGAAAGGGGGAGTTCCAAAAGTGGACACATGAGATTGGGGTCGGGGTTGATGACTCTGTTTTCCATGACGCAGCCAACGATGGCCAGGCTGGTTGTGCAAAATATGCATTTTAGCCTTATTGCATATGAGGTTAACGAGCTTGGGGGTCTGGAGAAATTTTTGGAGGTTGGCGTCATGATCCTGCATGTCATGTCCATAAATGGTGACGTTGTCCAGATACGGGAATGTGGCCCACAGCTCATACCGGTCTACCATTCAGTCCATCTCCCGCTGGAAGACAGAGACCCCATTGGTGACACCAAAGGGAACTCACAGGAAATGGTAGAAGCGGCCAGCCACCTTGAAACCAGTTGGTGGTCCTTGGACAGATGGGGAGTTGGTGATATGCTGATTTAGCTCATTGGTGGAAAAAATACGATATTGCGCGATTTGGTTTACCATATCAGATATGCGGGGATATCCAGCTGCATATCTGTTAATGGTCTGACTGTAATCAATGATCATCCTGTTACTCTCCCTGTCCCTCACCATGGGCTCTCCATGGGCTGATGCTAGCCTCACTGATCCATTCATTGAGTAGCCATTGTACCTCTGACCTGGTGAAGGCCCTGTTCCCAGCACTATTTTTGGTGGCAATTCTTTACATTCGGGGGTGAGTTTGGTGAACAACAGTGGAGGGGTGATCTTGAGGGTTGAGAGTCTGCAAGTTGTGCACTCTGGGCCATCTTGGCTGGGAATGGTGGGGGAAGGAGCTGGGGGTGGAGGGGGGCCAGGGGTTATTGCTGATGGAGTGCAATGGGCAATTTAAGAACTGCTGGTTACAGATAGTGAGTGAGGCATGGGGCCTATCATACTCCATTGTCACATTTTTAAGGTGACATTGGAAGTCCAGTCCCAGTAGCACAGCAGCGCAGAGCTGTGACATCACCAGGAGTTTAAAGTCATGTTCAACATACTTAAGGGCTCAACCTCCACCAATTTCTGGGACAAAAGATTTTGAAGTTTCTCATGCCTCTGGGAAAAGAAATTCTTTGTGGTCTTTGATTAATAGGAATGGTTTGCCTTGAGTGGCCGTTATCATGAGTTTGTCATTAACCCTAACATTGTGCAGATGTAAACTAATTAAAATAGTATACTTCAGCTCCTTGGTTTGTGGTGCCACGGTAGACAGTAATTTAACATCACTCTCATGCCTCCAAAAGTTGCGGATGGATGTAAAGGGTAGTAAGAGACGTCAACACTTAATCTAAATCTCATTTCACCAGGTTAAATATTGGAAGGAAACAGTGTTTGAAAAAGCAAGACAACAACATCCCGATCACAATCCTGCCTCAGCTGATGAATCCGCCCTCCTCCATCTTGTGAGATGGAGAAGAAACATCAGGTATGGGAGGGTGGGGTAGGGGTTGTGAGGGTGGGGAACGAGTGTTCGTCACGACTGGTTGAGCAGGTCCTGAAGGCCACAGTTGCTGAACTGAGTGTGTAACAGGCAGATATGCCCCAACGAGAGAGATTAGCTTGTGACCCTCTTGCTCACCAGTTTTCTGCGGCAGATGCCTCTCCCTCTATGGATGAAGTAATCACCACACAGTTCTTGCAGGAATTTTAGAAAATCTTCCCTACACACTGGACGCGCTCTCTTGTGATGAGCGGCACCACTAGATGGGTTGCACATATCGATTGATCAGAACAGGGCAAATGAACATTAGCCACAGAAGCAGCAATGTGCACACAGCACCAGTATTCTCATGGCCCAGTACATCCCTCGTTCATGCTAATTGCTAAGTCAAGGGATGGACCAGTTTCAATCAGTGCAGAAAGGAATGCCAGCAGTGGTGCCAGGCAGAAACAGGTGTCAACTTAATGAAGCCGTAGCACAGGACTGCAGTGTGTAAAAGGCAGAGCTAATACTCGGCAGCCCTGGCTTGTCTAGACATGAACAATTAAACAGGGTGAGTGGATGACTCAAAGAATATCTCCACCCTCAAAAGAAAAATACAAGTCCCAGCATGCGAGTGCTGAAGACTAGGTTCATAACCACATTCAGCCAGGAATGGTAGGATGATGGATGATCCATCTGAGCTCCCAAACGAAAAAGAACAGGAACAGGCATAGGTCACTTAGCCCAGCAAGTCTGCCTTGCCATTCAATCTTATCATGGTCAATCTGCCCTCCTGTGCCCACATCCCCAGTGTTTCTTCCTCCTCTTTCAATGCCTCCAGTCTCAAAAACCCTCTGGGGTAAAGAATTCCAGAGATTTACCACACTTGATTAAAGGAAGCTCCTACACACCTCAGTCTTGAAGAAATGCCCTCTGATCTTGAAACAAAATTGAGTGCGATAGGGCACTGGGGGTGGCGGAGGGAGAGAAACACATGCCAGCAGCTCCATCCTTACCTCATACAAATGTAAATGGTGATGCCTCCCGAAGATTCTTTGACCTGAAGTATCTTTGGCAAGCCCAACAGTGTTTCTGTTTTAATTTAATGTTTCCAGCATACGCAGACCCTTCTTTATCTTCTGATCACTGCACGATACTCCAGCAAATTACAGTTTCTAAGCCAAGGAGCCAGGACCCAAACAGCATTCAGTCAACATCGAGCCACAAAATTTCTCGGCAGGGGGCATCTGCAAGGAGAAACCAACTGTCCTCGTCCTTAAATTGTGAGCCATTCACCACCAATATTGTGGGGTGCCATCGAAGAACCATTTAAATACTGTGGCTACAAGACGAGGTGAGAGACGGGCAACTGGCTTGCGTCCTGATAACTTAAAGCCAAAAATCAGGAGTTTGATGCAGTAGTCTACACGTGCCCAGGTGATTGCAGCTTCACCCAGCCTTCAAGATACTAAGGGCCATCCAGGACAAAGTAACCCATGTGATCAGTACCCCATCCTCAGGTCTTTTGTAAGGTCAATGAACCAAAATTTTAACTATTTTTCTCTCCACTGATGATGTCTGATGTGATGAATATTTCCAGCATTGCTGGTTTTGTGTTAGATTTACAGTATCTGGAGTTTCTAGCCTTTCAAGTTACCACACTGATTGGAGTCAAGGTCGCATCACATGGATCAATAATAATGATCCATGGGTCATGGTGGCTACATGACCTCTCACCTGTGTTGTCAGGCTATCTGCTGCAATATTTATGCCCATTTTCAGGCTGAGAAACAGTGGCTTCAATAAATCTTAATGAAGTGACTTTGGTCAAACTAAGAGACAAAAGTATTAATAAAGTGAGATCTGATTATGGCACCAGAAGGTTGCCACTGAAGTCACAACATTTTCATCTCAGTAATCGATTAACTGGAAATAAATGTTCCCCCAAAAAAAATCAAAGTCCATAAAGTTGTAAAGGCAAGGTGAAAGTTAAATTAAAATTCAGTTAATGAAATCCAGAGAATATATACAGAACCCAAAATAGAGACATTTTAACATTAATAGATGGCTGTACAATGGAACAAGAAAAAAAAAACTCTAAGCATAATTCAGAATGATGAAAGTCCCTTATTGAATATCAAGATTTAATGGGGTTAGGTACATGTGGATTAAACGTATAAGTCGATAGCCTTAGAGAACTACACCAGGGCCTTGGGTGTTTGATAAACTGACCTTCTTTGTTGAAATGATTGTTTTAGCATTCCATTGGAGGTTGATGGGATTAAATTCCCACTGGTGTTCTGAAGGATGACAGCAGAGTTCCTCAGGGAGAACTCCAGCTGTCACCATGGACAAGATTGTAATGAATTTGCATTCTGTTATTCTGTGGTTTACATATAAACTGAACCAGAGGGAAAGCCAGAACACTTGTCTGCCTGAAATTACCTTTTAAACTACATGCTTCAGACCCTTAAATTACTTTTTTTGCCAAAATATACTTTGCAAATTTAAATTGCTTCCCACAAATATTTCATTTCCTTATGCAACAAGTCAAATAAATGCAGTGAAACTACTTGGTTCTGTTGTTAACCCACACACCACCTCTTCAGTTTCTAGAAAATCCCTATCCCTGATCTGTATTTTGATTTGCTGAGGTATCTAAATGAAATGTGTTAATAGAACAATCAAATTTAACACTTTTTAAAATCATAATGACCTCATAAAATCGAATTAACAATCAACTCTCGTCAAGAAGTCTCACATTGATCTCCAGGCTACCCAGGTCCTGTTTAACCACTAGAAGTTAGCTTTAAGGCAAATATAAGAAAAATGATCTCTTGAATAATGATGCAACCCTTCCCAAATTATCTCGATGACTTCGAGGATTTAAGATTAATCACCAACATTTGAAGACCAATATTCAGAACTCATAAGAAAAATACACAATAGGTCCTTCATTCTCTTTGAACAGTTGCAAAAACATTGAACTCAGAAGAGGCAAAAAAGTGAGTTCGTGACTCTGGAATCAATGAATTGGATAACATTCAAGGAATCGGTGCTGGATCTGAATGAATAATCAACAATAGTCACTGAATTTATCAGGAAATCCATTCATGGGCATGTTCCTACTAAGGCTATCTGAGTGATTTGAAATTAGAAGCTGTTGAAGGCCAGATCTGTTGTGTTTAGGATTGGAGATTCAGAAGTATACAAAAGGTCGAGGTACAACCACTGGAAAGCCATCATCAACTCAAAGAGGTGATTCTAGACCAAGCAGGAGCTTCAGGCAGGCATCAGACAGGGCTTACAAGCCATCACATACTATAAGGCAAAACAAGGCATAATAATCAATTGCTATATATCCCTTCCAGTTGAGCTCTATGCTTACTTTGAAAGAGAAAACGATCAAGAACCCTCGCAAACCCCCATACGTGTTCAAGGGCTCTGTGCTCCCAGTCTCTGAGCCTGAGATGAATAGAATCTTCAGGAGGGTTAATCCTTGGAAAGCATTCAGCCCAGAGTGTAACTGACCATGACTTTAAAACCTGTGTGAACCAACTGGCTGGTTTTTGTGGATATCTTTAACCTTTTGTAACAGCAGTCTGAGGTCCCCACTTGCTGCAAAAAGGCTGCAACAAGCATCTGAAGAAAGGCACAAAGATCAGTGGGTACAGAGCCGTTGTACTGACCACCCTCCTCTATGGCTTCAAGTTGTGGGTCACCTACCATCACCACCTACAATTCCTTGAGCGCTTCCACCAGCGCTGCCTCCGCACCATCCTCAGCATCCACTGGAATAATTTCATCACCAACATTGAAGTCCTTGAACAGGCAGAGGTTACCAGCATCGAGACATGCTGTTGAAGACACAGCTACGTTGGGCAGTGCATGTCTCCAGAATGGAGAATCATCACCTGCCCAAGATTTTGCTGTAGGATGAACTCTCCACTGGCCACCATGACAGAGGAGCTCTGAAAAAGAGGGCCTCCAAAAAAAAGAGGTACAAGGTCTCTCTGAAGAAATCCCTTGACCATCACCAGTGGTCTGCTCTAGCCTCTGATCGCATGGCCTGGTGACACTCCATTCACCATTCTGTCTCCTTGTTTGAGAATACATGCAGGGCTTGCCTGAGGACAAAGGAGATGGAGCAAGAACCGTGACACAGCAGCAGCCAACCCAGAACAGAATTTCCCTTGCAGCTGCTGTGGCCAGGTACATCTGTCCAACATTGGCCTCATCAGCCACCAGTGAGCTTGCAGCAGAAGTGTACAGCCTTCCAAAAACTTTGTTTGCAAAGCCAAGCCATGATGATGAACCAGCAAGTCCCATGACAAAGCTAAGGGATCTGGAACCTTTGTCCGTTCCTCTGCAGCTGGATCCTCGACTTCCTCATTGGCAGGCCCCAATCTGTGCTTCACCACCTCCTTGCTGATCATCAATGTGGGGGCACCACAAGGCTGCATGCTTAGTCCCAAACTCTTTCTTGCCCACCCATGACTGCACAGACACGTTCAGCTCCAACACGATCTACAAATCCACTAACATCACCCGTGATTGGCCAAATAATTAAAAGCGAAGAGTCAGAATACAGGGATGGAGATTGAGAATTGGTTGGGTGGTGCCGGAACAGCCAACTTGCTCTCAACATCGCCAAGACCAAGGAACTTGTTGTTGGTTTTAAGAAGGAGAGACCAGATGAACACACACCGATCTGCATTGACGAGAAGGTGGAGAAAGAAGGGACATTCAAGTCCATGGGAGACCATATTTAAGGAGGCCCTTCCTGGAAGCAACCATGAAGAAGACACACCAAAAGTTCTACTACTTAGTGATTCTGAGCAGATTTGGTATTTAGCAAACATGGTCAGGTCCATCACATGTTCTGATCTCCCGTTCATTACAGCCATCTAAGTAAGGTGCTGTCTCAAGAAGGCAACCGTCATAAAGTATTTCCATCATCCTGATCTCAATTCTCACCGATGTCTTTGGGTAGAAGCCTGAAAAACAGCACCTCTAGCTCCAAGAACTGTTTATTTCCAACAGCTATCAGAATTTTGAATCCCCTTGGTAAACTAATCATGTGGACTGCTCTGACATCACCAAAAAAAATCACTATTTATGTGATGCACTGTTAGCCAGAATCAGACACACACAAAGATAAAGACTGTACAACAGGCTTTAATCCACAAAGACAGACTGGCTGTGGCCTTGGAAGGCCGGCACAGGCTTATATCCCGGAGGGTGATTGACACCCAACCGGGTGGGGCTTAATCCATTCAGGCCGACTGATTGACGACCAGCTAGGTGTTGTCCTGTCCCCTAACACTCCTGCAGGTACAGAGGTTGTCCCCTGCAGTAGGCCAGTTGCCCCCTTCTTTAAAATTGTCCCGGGGTGGCAGTAACAAAGAATCGCACCCACTATGTACATACAATATTTACAGGTTGAGACGATTCAGCGGCCGCCGGGGTCTCTGTGACGGTTGTCAGACTGGCTCCTGGTCACTGGTCAGAGGGGGCTGATGGCAGGGGTGTGTGTGGCTGATGTGGTGCCGCGCGGAGGTGTTGGCATATGCGGGTTGTACTTGGATGAGTGGGGGGAGGTGGCGGGTTCATCTCCTAAGCCTGAAGCGGGCCCCTGGTGGTCAAGGAAGCCCTGCGTGCCCCATAGCTGCCTGTGGATGGGGCTGTATGCCCAGTCAGCGTTGTCCTGGGTTGGAGGGTGGTGTGTCGGGTGCTCCTGCTGGTGCCAGGTCCCTGGTTGAGATGGTGTCCTCCCTGTCACTGCCAAACCTAACTAAGCATAGTTATGGTTTGCAGACCACCCCATTCTCGCATTCCACTTGTCCATAGCCTCTCGGGTTATAGCTTGTCGTGCGACTGGTCACGATGCCCCTTGCAGTCAGGTACTGGCGCAGCTCGTCGCTCATGAAACTAGACCCCCGGTCGCTGTGGATGAAACATGGTGAAAATCTGTCCCTGATGACGATGGCCGTGGACGTGTCTAGACAAGAGATGGCGAAAGAGAAGCGAGAGTACTCGTCCACTACCGTGAGGAAGTAGATGTTTCGGATCGTGGAAGGCAGGGGCCCTTTGAAGTCCATGCCGAGATGCTTGAAAGGCCGAGTAGTCTTTACAACATGATGGTGTACAGCAGATTTTGGGACTTAACGAAATGGTACAACTGGATGGCAGAGGGACTTATGCAATCCCTGCAACCTGCCATCATGCATAGATGCACAGGTGCAAGAGAGGGCATCGGGGGAGTCATTAAACTTCCCAGGGCGGTACTGGATGTCGTAGCTGTAGGTTGCCAGCTTGACTCTCCAGTGCAGGATATTGTCGTTCTTGATCTTGCTCTTGTGGGTAGTGTAAAACATGAACGGCATGGCCCACTGGTCTGTGAGGACCATGAATCTCATGCCGGCCAGGTAGTGGCACCAGTAGAGGACCGCTTCCACAATTGCCTGGGCCTCCTTTTCAATGGCGGAGTGCCCTAGCTCGGAGCCATGGAGGGTCCTGGAGAAGAAGGCGATGGGGTGCCCCCCTTGGTTGAGGGTAGCAGCGAGGGCCACCTCGGAGGCATCGCCCTCCACCTGGAAGTGGGAGTCCTCATTCACAGCCTGCATCGTGGCGACCGCAATGTCTTGCCTGATGCTGGTGAAGGCTACCTGCACCTCAGGTGGGAGGGGAAATGTTGTGGCTTGGGCCAGAGGGTGGACTTCATCTGAGAAACGAGGGACCCACTGCGAGTAATAAGAGAACAGGCCCAGGAACCTGCGGAGGGCCTTTAGCGTGGGGGGAGAGGTAACTCCATTAATGGGCACATCCTTTCCAGATCTGGGCCAACGACTCCATGGGCCACAATGTACCCCAGGTTGGCAAGGCGGGTGGTGCTGAACATACACTTCTCCTTATTGCAAGTGAGGTTCAACTCTGCGGCCGTCTGGAGGAATTTTTCCAAGTTAGCATCGTGGTCCTGCTGGTCACGGCCACAGATAGTGATGTTATCCAGATATGGGAACGTCACCTTCAGCTTGTGCCGGTCTACCATGCGATCCATCTCCCGCTGGAAGACGGAGTCCCTGTTCGTGACCCCAAAAGGAACCCGGTGGAACTGGTACAGGTGCCCGTCCGCCTCAAAGGCGGTGAAGGGCTTGTCCTTCAGGTGGATAGGGATTGGGTGATATGCCGACTTCAAGTCAATCATGGAGAAAACCCGGTAGCGGGCTATCTTATTGACCATGTTGGCGATCCTCGGCTGGGGGTAGGCATCCAGCTGGGTGTACCGATTAATGGTCTGGCTGTAATCCACGATCATCCTTGGCTTACTTCCCCATTTGACCACCAGGACTTGGGCTCTCCAAGGGTTGTTACTGGGCTCTATAATGCCCTCCGCCTTGATGAAGTCCCTGTCTGCAGCGTAATAGTGCCTACTTCTGACAGCGATCAGCTTACAGCCTAGTGCAAGATGTGGAAAGAGCGCCGATGGGGTGATGCACAGTATGGAGAGGCCATAGGTTGGCCGGGGCTGGTAGGTTGGTGTGCTGTGCAATGTGAGTGGAGGTTGGAGCCCCCGAAGGCAAGGGTGACACTCTGCAGGTGGAAATGGAAATCCAGGCCCAGGAGGAGTGATGTGTCGAGTTTGGGCATGACCAGGAGCCTGATTCCTGTGCAAGTCTCCCCTCCCATCATTATATCGACCGAGCCGCGCCTGAGGCGAGGGCGATTGAGCAAGAGGTGGTGGACCTTTAACCTTAGGGAGTGGGCCACGCTCGGGTGAATGAAGCTCTCAGTGCTGCCACTGTCCAGCAGGCACTTTGTTACCTGCCCGTTGACTCGGATGTCCATCATCGAGCACCTGAGATCGTGGGGGATGTCCCTGGTCAACATGGTTGCGGCCAGGACTGTCTCGGGGTCGGAGTCCTTGCTATCCAGAGGGATGGGGAGTGTCGCTAGGGTGGCCTGGTCATCGCCTGTGTTGACCACATTGACATCAGTTGTGAGGTGCAGCTTGCGGTAGTCGATGGCCTTCGGATGCAAGGGCAGCATTGGTAGGGTGGTCTGGTCATCACCCGTGTGGACCACGTTGCCGTCAGTCGATGGGTGCAGTGTGCAGCAGCTGATGGCACCTGAAGGCGTGGGGAGCATCAGTAGGATGGCCTGGTCATCGCCCGTGTTGACCACATCATTCTCAACGTCATCGGGGGCCCTCCGTGTGGGGCGCTGGCTGGCCCAAGATGGCGATGGCACATGGGGGGCCGCTGTGTGGATGGCCTCCTTCCCCAGCCATGTCCACAGCGCCGGGGGAAATGACGTCATCACGGCCGATGGCAGTGACATCGTTACGTCAACTGGAAGTGACGTCACTCCATGAGCCAAAAGTGACGTCGCTGAAGTTCTCAGTGGGCGGCATCGGCGAGGGCAGGAGCTGGTGCAGATGCTCAGGGCACATGCTGTGTGGTCGCTGGTGGGGCCAGATGTTGCGCGGTCGAAGTCAGGGTAGGGGGAAGTCATTGTGGGGACCATGGCCCTGCCCGGCACGTGGATGTGGGGGGGTCCACAGGGGAGGTAGGGAGATCATAGAGGGCCGCTAAGCTGCCGGCAGGTTTAGAGAGGCACACTTTTGCAAAGTGGCCTTTTTTGCCGCATCGGAAACAATACTGGTTCCTAGCTGGGCAGTTTTGGCTCTATCGTCTATCTGACCCACACCAGGACCTATAGTACTTACAGATGCCGCAGCGACGTTCTCCTCACCAGCTAGGCCTGGGGCTGCAGCTGCAGTGTGAGAGGGCCATGAGGGAGCCTGGGGGAACCTGGAATTGAAGGCTTCGATGTGCAGGGCTGCTGCTTCCAGGGTTTGGACCACTTCCACAGTCATGGTTAGGGCATAGATGTCGTCTTCCAGCAGCTTCTGCCAGATGGCCCTCGAGCGTAGCCCTCAGATGAAGGCATCCAGATTAGCCTCTTGACCTCCGCTACACCTACCCCATGTTCAGCCAGACATGGGCGGGCCAACTCTCGCAAGTGTTCCAGGTAAGACTTAGCCATCTCCCGGGTTGCTGGGCTCAGGTATTGAGGAGGTACCTTGAACAGACCACATTCATGGAGGGCTTGAACAAGTTTTCGAGAGTGTCCATTACGCTCTTGTACGTGGAGCAGTCTTTGGCTACCTGGAAGGCACAGGAACCCAGCTTTGACTGGAGTAGGACAAAAATTTTCTGATTGGAGTCCAGGATGTCGCCCTCGTGTGCCTCGATGATTGCCTCGACCGCGTGCTGCCAGATCTCGAAGCGTGTCTGGGCTTCCAGGTGGCATTGGTCGACCTTGAGGCTCCTTGCACACAGGAGTTTTTCCATAGCCACTGTGGGAAAATTTAGTGGATAAATTGTGGTGCACTGTTAGCCAGAATCAGACACACACAAAGATAAAGACTGTACAACAGGCTTTAATCCACAAAGACTTCCAAAGAGCCAGGCTGGCTGTGGCTGCAGCAACTCGAGTGAGGCCTCGTGAGGCCGGCCCTGACCGGGTGGGGCTTGATCCATTCAGGCCGACTGATTGGCAGCCGGCCAGGTGTTATCCTGTCCCCTTACACTCCTGCAGGTACAGAGGTTGCCCCCTGCAGTAGGCTGGTGGTGTACCACCACAATTTGCATTGTTTACAAGTCATTTTTTGCACTCAGATTATTGTGAATATTTAAATCTCTTATGCATTTATAGTCTCTTTTAATTTAATTAGTAAAATGGGCTTGAACCTTTGTCATGCAGGCAACGGCTCTGTACAGTCTTTAAACGGCCTGCTAAAAGAGCCAAAGGTATTTTTTTTTAAGCATCCTGCACCATAGGGTCTGTGCCTAAGAAGGCAGCACTTGCGCAGCATACCACGAGGGGTTGCCGACTCTGGGGGTTGGGGGGGGGGTGGATAGCGGACTGGCATGAGGCATTAGAAACAGGGAGAGCCCCCCGCTGAGAAGAGGGAGCATAGGCCATGATCCTACGGGATAGTGACTACGGCAGCAGACTATCAGCCAAGGGCTCAGCAGCTGAAGGACTCACCCAGGCCACGGGCTGCCCGAAAACCAGGAATTGAAACTGTTGTTCGAGAGGGGGCAAAGGGCAAAAAGGGCTCCTGATGGGCCTCGGGCATTGAAGACTTCCTGATTGTAACGGTTTGGATCTGAGTCGCCAATGGTTGAACTGGAGCCTGAGTTGCTGCCAATACTCCCTCTGATTTTTTAGTAGCCAGTGTGCACAAAAATCTTAGGTTGTGAAATAGTTTTTCCCCCCGTGACAAAAGTATGTGCACACTGAAAGCTTGTGCAAACATAAACAAAATTATTTCAAGATCATTTTGACTAATTAAACTGCATTGGCATGTTTTAATATAATACGAGTATGGTTGCAATCTATTTAATTAAGATTTTATTCTCAAACATATTAATTACTACTTCATTTTAGGTCACAGTTCGTTCGTGTGCGCGCGCACACCCGCACAGTGGTGGCTGCTAAAGCTGCGGGACCACTGGAGGCAAATCCACGGACACGCCCTGTCTCTGAGGGGACTCCCTTTTGCTTCTCTTTCTCCTATTATTAGGGGCGCCGGGCAATGCTCATTGCAACTCTATGTGTGCCTTATGGCAGACAGAAAATTGAAGTATATCATGCGTAGTACACTTTTTTGTAAATAACCTTCTATTGTAAAAGATTTGCTTTACAAGTTCCAATTCAGCTGTATCAAGAAATTTTACATATACACACACACACACACATTCACACACACACACACACACACACACACACACACACACACACACACACACACACACACACACACACACACACACGCACACACACGCACACACACAATCATCATGTCAGAAAGGACAGTTAACTGACAATCAAGGATCAGCGTAGAACATGAAAGTCTGCAAGGCACCGTGATTGTAGTAAAAACACAAAAATTCTGGAGGAACCCAGCAGCTTTCGTAGGAAGCAAAGGAATGCTTCGGGCCTGAGTCCTTCTTCAAGGTATGGAAAAAGCAGGCAGCATCTGAATGAAATAAATGTCAGGGGAAGGAGTACAGACCAACAGAGAAAAGGTGATAATTGGTTATGGGGATGAGGCGAGGAGAGGTGAGAATTAATTGTGGCGGTCGGGGGGGGGGGAGGGGGATGGGGGGGTGGGGGGGGGTGTGCAGCTGGCTCTGTGAATGCAGACCTGAGGTAAAGGAGACAGAAAAGGTGGGGGGGGGGAAGAGAGAGCGAGCACGCTACAGGAAAGGAGAGATGGAGGGAGATGGGGGGGGGTGGGGGTGGGGAGGTGGCTAACAGAAACCAGATAATTCAAAGTCAATCCCATTCCGGTTGGAGGGTGCCCAGACAGAATATGATGTGCGTTTTCTACAATTTACAAGGGGTCTCAGTCTGGCAGTGAAGAAGACCATGGACAGACATGTCAGCAAGGGAATATGGTGGGGAAATGAAATGAGTGGCCACAGAGCCTGTTCCATCCTTTGGGGGAAGAGGGAGGGTTGTGAGGATGAACATGATAAGTGCCCAATCAATTGAGGTTAAGGGGCAGGAGATCGTGGGATTAAAATCTCCATGAAGATATCCAACCAATGTTGGAAATCCAAATCAGGGTTGCTGTGTTCCAATGTGGCTCTGGAGGATCTCACGCGTTTGGCTAGTGTAGAGCTCGTCGAAAGAACCAAAGACTTGTTGATCCAAACCAAGACTTTTATTAGCAAAAGACAGGAGCTCTTCACAGGTGGCCGACCAGTCCGGAATGATCCGACCTGGCTAGGGACACAACCCTTTGAGGCCCAGACAGTAGGTGTGGCTAAGCTCTCAGCCAATCGCTGTAAGCACAGTCATTACACTCTAGATACTGTAACTATATACATTGATGATGGGTCTGTACTATCACAGCTAGTTATCAGAGAAGGCCCAAGGAATACTAAGTTGGACAAGGGCAACAGATAGGATGTAGTGCAGACAGGGATAAAACAAAGATAAGTAAGCAAATGTAATATTCAAAATTATTGCCACAGATTCAAAGCTTAAAGGAAGAATAGGTAAAATTATCTCTAATTGCAGATTCTATAGTAATAAATATCCATGTTTTATTATATGAATAAATATATTAATTCAGCTAGGCTTTCTCAGTGAAAATGATGAAAAGGATGATACATGTGTAAACATTACTGCAGTTCATTTAACACAATATTCATATTCATTAAAGGCCAGAAGACTTAAAATTACTTAGCAGAATGTCTCAGGTCCACAAGTTACCAAAAGTAGCAAGACGTTGCTTGGCTAATAGTGAGAAAGACCCTCCTCATCAGATCCTTCTGGTACAATCAGTCTCACTCCCAATCACTCTGCTCTCGAGACGACTGTGATGAAGACAAACAACCTCTAGGTTCACCTCTCTATAGGCTATCCATTTGCCAAGGATGCCAAAGGCCTTGTGGAGCCTTTTCCCAAGCAGCTGCACCATAGAGGACTCTCAAATCTACAGGTTGCTCCCAGATACACACCAAGTGCTGCTGGAAGATCACCAACTCAGCGAAGGACACACATTGGTCTGCGCAGAACTTGTTGGTCTTTCTGTGCGACAAGAAGTCCAGAGAGGAATGCTGTCACCTGGCACATTCTAAGCTGTAGGAGTTTTGGGTTAAGGGATGCACTGTAGCTTCGTGCAGCCAACACAAAGGCTTTGTAAGGATTGCAATCTTTAATGTCCTGCAACCATTGGGCATTGAGAGACTAGATCCTGTATAACTGCCACACAAACACTTGAAGGATGTACTATTCAGACACTGCTCATGGCATTGTACATAAAAGTACAAGGTTGAATGTATCGACTGGACAATGCAGTGAATCAAAGTAAAACCATGTGTTGTTTTATATTTCTTGTTATGCATTTTTATGAATTATGTTTAGTTTTGAAATAAAAAATATTAATTTCATGTTCAAGGCACCAGACACCACATTGATTTCAGTTGAATTTATTCTGTGGGGCATAAATACTCTGATTCCACCACAGTCTGAAAGATGGGGAGCAATAAAGTTGAACTGGAACAGGAGCAGCCCAGATTATTAACACCAAGCTCCTAGAATCAATTTGGTCCATGGTGGAAGGGTTTAAAATAGCTCAAATTTATCTTCCTTAGCATAAAAAAAAGTGAGTAAATGCTGCCATTTGTCGAGAGTGTTAACCTCATCAGTCCCGCCTAACAAAGCAATAAGCCTTATACACCAGCAATCTGGCTCTGAAATTTCATCTGGGAAAGATGACAATATTGTCTGGCCTCTTATTTTTAATAAGGCTCTGCAGTTCAGCAAAGCTGTGGTTGTGGAATTTGTAGGCCTGGTCCATTTCTGTTGCCTGAGCTATTCTCAGAAAATTGTTTCCACCTGTATTTGGACTCCATATATGGAAATGTGCATCATGGGGAATTAATGCATGATTTGGCATTGTTGCAGAGAATGAAATGAAAAAACAATCAGAAAATAAATCAGAGGACAACAGAAACTGAATAAAATGGAGATTGTACGGGGAAAAAAACTTCACTTTTTGAGCAACTTTCATCAACTTGGAACATCTTGAGACACTTTATAGCCAATTAAGTAATTCTTTTCTTAAGCTGTTTGGGAAGCATTATAATAATGTGTGCACCACAAGCTTTCAAACCATATGACAATAACGAGATAATATGCTGATGCTCAGTCTTGGGCAGAACATCAATGAAAGGAGGAAATGACAAACTGATGAAGGAACTCAGCTGGTCAGACAGAATCTGAAGAGTCAAAGGAATGGTCAATGTTTCGGGTCAAGGCTCTGCGTCAGGACTGTGAGCGACAGAGGAAGGGGGCAGTCTGTACAAAAGGGACAGGGAGAGAAGGGTGAGGGTAGGAAGCAATTGGTCGATGTAGGTGGAGGGAGGGACAATGGAGCCAGGTGGGAGAGGGGTGGAGATGGGGACAAGAGGGTGAGGTGGAAGGAAAAAGGCAAGGGACAAAAAAGGATGACGGAGCTAGGTCGGGGAGGTTGGCAAGAGTGAAAGTAGTGATAGAGGATGGAGAGTGGTAGGTGGAGGCTCAAGAGATAGACTCTGATAGGCAAGGGGATTATTGGAATTTATAAAAGAGGATTAATGGGTAGCTAGAATCAGAAGAGAATATCAGAGGGAAAAGTGAAAGGGTAATAGGTTGAAAAGGGTTGGGGGAAGTGAGAGAAGGAGAAATATATTTTAGATGAGAGAGCACAAATAGAAGTACTTAGTAATGACATTCCATTGTACACACTAGATACAATGCCATATTAACTACCACCCGGGTCCCTAGGCTGGGCTCCCCCAGACCTTACCCCCCTGCCCCACCATTCATTCAATCGAATAAAGTTAAGTTACGTTAAATAACTTACATTGGAGGTCTCCTAAGTGGCCGGTATGGATCCCTGGGGGTTGATGGGACTATCCAAGGAGTTGAAAAATGCCGCAGGGGGGGTGGGGGGGGGGGGCGAAAGGGGTTCATTAAACACCAGTGGGGAGTCATTTGAACTTTTGGGGTTGAAAGTATTATCGAGCCTCAGGTCCCCACTCCTGTTGGGACCCCAAAGTCCCCACTCCTGCCCCTAGGCTTAAGTCTACTCAGTCTAATGGTTCATCTGCCACTGACCAGATACGCCTAACCAGAGCACACTAAGAAATAGGAGCAGGAGTCGGCCATCCGGCCCATCGAGCCTGCTCCACCATTCAATGAGATCATGGCTGATCTGATGATAGGCTCATCTCCACCTTTTCACCATATCCCACAATTCCCCTACTTTGTAAAACTCTATCCAAACGTCTTAAATATATTTACTGAGGTCGCCTCATTGCTTCAATGGGCAGCGAATTCCATAGATTCACCACCCTCTGGGAAAAGCAGTTCCTCCTCCTCTCCGTCCTAAATCTACAACCCAGCATATGGACACTAAAATTCATGATCCAATAGTTGTCAAGTAGAAGAATTTTTGAAAGGTTATGCTGTGTCATCACATCACTAATGGCAAAAGGCTTCTGGCAATTTTTTTTTACAGAATGACACAATGATGTAGCACATTTGGGCTCTTCGTTCCTTACTGGATCTTTGCAGAAGATCACCCAATTAATCCCACTCTTCTGTTATTTTTTAATCCAAATTTATTAATTCCCTGCCATTGCCGCATATTCCAGTTCACACTCATCATGTATCTCAATGTTTTCTCATACCATCTCTGGACAAATCATCTTACATCTCAGTCCTCTGATTCTGCCCACCAGAAACAGTTCCTTCTAAATTAATCTATCAAAATCCTTTTTAAATTTTGTTCCACTTAGTTTGACTTTCAAAAAGTACCTAAAATGCTGCATATCAGGACGTTTACATGGAGAGGACAATAGAATTAACTTTTTGGATTTTGTCAGGCTGTGATATGATAATTTTGGTTCTCTCTGTCCAGATGCTGCCTGACCTGCTTAACATTTCCAGCAATTTCTGCTCTTTTTTTTTTTAAACCGATTTTGAGCAAGGGCAGTATTTGCTTTTTGTTCACTTGACCTTCCTTGCAGTAAGGAGACTGACACCAGCGTTCCTGTTACCCCCCACGTAACTCACCCCTGATATCTTTCTATTCAATCTCTAAAATAGGAACTCAAGAAACAAAAGTCAAAATTAACCACCTGGTCCCCAAGTCCGTCTGCACTGTTCAGTAAGACATTAGGCTACCCTGCTTTTCAAATATCTCAGGTAACCAGAGAGCAAAAGTTTTTTCCACTGTTGATGCCGAGTTCCATTTCCATCCTGGGGATTTGCCTACCCTGCACTCAAAGTGTCTCCTTTCTGAGGGCATCATATTGTTCAACATCTGTTCGGCTTCAGATTGTTCACTCCCTTCACTAAACTGAGCTTTCTCTCAATTAAGTATTTTATGCTTAACTGTACTTTGATTTATTTCATAACTGAACCAAATCTAACAATATTATCCCATTTCCCCAATGAGATATGTTTCCTTACTTTCCCAAGAGTAGATCTGATATTTCTTTCTTTTGGTCTAGAAATGGAGACAATACAAAATAATATTTTTTTGGACACGTAGCAAGAATGTCACCACATTCCTCTGCGCCTTCCTTCTTCCCCATTGTCCTTTTCATTGCTCTATTATCCAGTTTTTAAGGAGTAATATTCACAATTATGAGTACTCCATAGAGTCTGCATATTTCTGTAATTTGCTGTCCCTTTCCTCTCTTCTCCACCTATCACCTCCCCTCTACTCTTTTTTCAAATGTCTGCCAACATTTTTCTGTACCTCAATAAAAGGGTCTAGCCCAAAACATTGGTTATGTATTTTTACCTTTGCTAATATCAAGGACACTGCTTGAACTGCTAAGTTACTCCAGCATTCTGCGTTTTAACTTCAACCATGGTGTCTGCAGATTTTCATGTTTTACTTTTTTTTTTAATTATTTCTGTAATTTGTATGCAGTTTTGCTCATCTATCTCATTCTCACTACTTGGTTGTTGGTCGTATATACCCAGTAACATCTCAGCACCTTCATTGATCATTATTTCCAACCAAAACTGGCTTTCCTGGCTTTTTGGTTGTATACATGTGGATTTCCTTCCACATTCAGTTGCAGGTCAAAAGTGATATTTTTTGCATGAATTGCATTACTTTCCAAATTGGCTCCCTTACACTGGACAATAAAGACTTTGCTCCCTGAAGCATATTTGAATTTTTGGCTGATCACAAATATCACCTTTAAACTTTCCTATCAGATACCGTTTTATCGATACAACATATTTTGTGATTTCCTGTCATATTTTAAGTACAAACCAATGAAACAGTGTTCTCCAGTACTTGGTGCAAATCAGACAAAACTCGAAGGGCCACACGTCATTGAAATGTCATTTTCTGAATGCGCACATGGGCTTCTTCCCTGTTGATCTTGGTGCAGTTAGAGATGAATATGGTGAAAGGTTTCACCAAGACATGGAGAAGCAATATCAGGGCCATTGGAATCCATCCATGCCGGCTGACTATTGCTGGACACTGACACGAGAGGCATCAGATGCCGAGTACAAACAAACATCAGCAGCAAAACATTTTTAGGTCCGTTGAACTAATGCAGTTTGTCAGCATCATTACACAAATTCAATAAAAGTTAACGTTTCTCCAACTCCCTATGTGATACAGCAAATCTTTGTGTTCACCTTGAAGTTGTCTATCATAATCCCCAATTGTTTTTCAGGTGTGGTGATATGTTTCCTCCATTGTGTATAGCTATGATTGACTACTGTATATATGGAGATGGCCCACTCATTGATGGCTCATACCCTATGACTCCTCCCCTGTGGTCCTGGGCCATAAAGGTCAAGCCACCTCTCCCTTTCTGCCATTCCTATACCTGGATCTGGGCCAGCAAGGTTCCTCTGTACATTAAAGCCTATTGTTTCCTCTGCCTAGTCTTTGAGATACTGGTGGTGCACTCCATCAGGAAGCAAACCTTTTGAAAAAAAGTTGTTGTCCGGTGTAATTAGTGCTCATGTGCATTTCTTGTTCATGTTTGCCAGAAGTGTACAGGAATCAGGCATATCATTTCATGCAACAGAGATCCATAATGCTACGGATGAAACTCAGGAGGTGAAAAATTCTCAGCCATATAAATACATAGGAACCTTGATGACTAATGGTCAATTAGTTGAAGAAAAGCTGGTTCAGGTAACTTGCCCATAGTGTGCATTTTCTGGGCTCCTTCTCCTTGAGAAAACAGGGCTTTAAAGATTACTTCACTATCCCCCCCCACTCCCCCATTATGATGGTAGAAGCAGCACAAAACCATGAGAAGGGGGAGAGGGACTCTAACCCTTCTGCAAAAAGACATCAAACAGATGTTTCAATCCTGCAGCAGTCAGCTATTCCCACCCTTGTCCTGTCACTATGCTGGACCATTGGGAGGCTATGGGGGGGGGGGAAAGACCTGCTTTATCTGCCTCACAATTCTAGTCAGTGCACCAACTAAAAAGACAGAACTCTCTTATAATGAGAACAATACACTCACAAGCATCCAAAGCAGGCCATCACTGAGGCACCATGCATCGATGTCTGACTGATCCTGAGGAATAATCTCATTTACTTCAGAGGAGGTTTCTTGCTTTGCTGGACTCCGCACAGCTCAGAATCAGAATTTATTGTCATGAGCTCGTCACGAAATTTGGTGTTTCAGTTCAGCTCAGCAATTATATAAAGACAATCGTGGCCTTTTGCCAACTCAAAAGAAGATAGTGCAGGGGATGCCAGTGAGGTTCTGGTGAGAGATGTTTAGCAGCCACACGGGAGTTCTTATCTATCTGAAAGACAAAAAACACAAGGATAGGACCACGGTGAGGGGAGAAACCAACACAATGTTGCACCAGCTCTGTTTAAACATCTTCAACTCTATGTTAATGTCTTTTTTTAGTTTTCTTCACTAATTTTATACATTTGATGGACGATTAAATAGTGACCTGCATTCAAATCGGCCACTGTAAGGAGATTGTACATTCTTCTGGAGACCGCACGGGTTTCCTCCGGGAGCTCTGGTTTTCTCCCACATTCCAAAGATGTATGGGGTTAGTTGGTTAATTAGTCACATGGGTGTCTCTGGGCAGCACAGGCTCATAGGCCGGAAAAGCCTGCTACCATGCTGTATCTAAAAAGAAACAGTCATAATATTAAATTCTGGGACAAGGAGCAGGGTGAAACTTTTCTTTAAAAGTACCAGAGGGCCACAAGACTGTAAAAGATATTCCTGGACTCAAATCAACATTAAAGATTCAATTAAATGTCTAGTTTTTTTTAAATGGGGGTGATGATATTGGAAGCGGACATATGGGATTAGGATTGCTTAAGGATAAGAATTACATTTCTGCTTTCTTGGCATACATTGGAGCACCATAACAAACTCTACTACCCCAAGCCCAGGAAAACTGACAGGGAATTAGTGTCTGGGAGTGCATAATTTCACTTTACATGTTCTCAGAATGCAATAGGAGAACAGAAATTGAATTCTAAATCCCTAGGTGCACTGACCCAATCTAGTTGAAGTTGGATAATTTGGTACGCTCTCACATTGCCTTCCTGCAGAGCAGATGTGGTCCTATTATCTCTAATATGTGTCCCTCGACCTACAGCATAAATAAAACACACACAATGTTTGGCCATTCTTGCATTTCTGTCAGTTTGGCTTTCCCGGACAGAAACTGACCTCTATTTTACCTGCATTACAACACACTTCAAAAAGCAGTTTACTGGCTGCTAAGTGTTCTCAGCTGTGCTTAAATCAAAATGGGTGTGGTGGTGTGGTTTGGAACAGAATCCTTCCTTGCTTCAACAACTTTATGTAGATCACCTCAGTTTATTCTCTCAGCCCAAATGAAATGTTTTCCCTCAGAGGAGGAGTGATTCCTTACAGATGTTCTCCCAATGGGCCACCAAGATGTTGCAAAGAATGGGGCTGGTCCTTGTTACCAAGCAACGTTGCAGTTAGACATTGCCACATTACCTGCCCTATGCACAAAAGTTCTTTAATCACAGGTCCATCAGAAAGTGATCCTACAGGCACAGGAAGACAAGGACATGATGCATACCATGTGGTGGTTCTCTGAGCAAACAGCCCAGATGACCTGGCAGAATGTCTCATCACCAAAACTCACTAAAAAAAATACTAGAACCTGGCTTGGCTGGTGGTGAGAGGAACACTCCCAGTCAGATCTTTCCTGTATGACTGGGGAAAAAAAATCACCCACAATACATGTTTCCCCCTCGAGATGTCTGCAACAGGAAGGGACACTCACACTCCCCTTTGCAGACTGTGTATTTGCTAAAAGGGGGAGGATGAAAGGGTTATTGACACAATTTACCCCATATTGTGTTCAGAAAAGGTTCGATGGGTTCAAATAGAATCAAGCACCATTGTCTTTATTTACACTCAAGGGAATTCACAAAAGGGCACAGACTAACCCAGAATAATACACAAATAACTACACATCAGGTGCAAATAAATCACTGCTAAACCTTCTGAACACCCAACTGGGAAGTAAAGGCTTAAAAACAGTGGCAAATTAACCATTTGGCTGAGCGGGCTTAAGCCTAAGGGCCCAGAACTTCGGGCTCCCAGGCAGGGCCTGGGAACTCAGGCTACCAGTCAGGAGGAAGTCAGGGAGGAGCGGGGAACTTGGGTTCCTGGGCAAGAGCAGAGGCCTCAGGCTCTACAATACTTTCAACCCCAAGTTCAGTCAATCCCTCCAGCATTTATCAACCCCCTGATATTTTTCAAGCCCTTGGAGAGTCAAATCCAAGGGGTCAATATCGACCACTTTGGAGAATCCTAATGTAAATTATTTAATGTAAGTTAATGTCACTTCATTCTACTCAAGACTGTGGGGCTGGGGGCAAGGTCAGCAGGAGTCTTACTAAAGTTCAACCTAGGGGCCTGGGTGGTTGTTAATATGCCATTGGTTAAACACACAATGCCTATCCACCCATAGCCACAGTACATCAATGAACAGTAAATTAATTAAAACTAACAAGTATGTCAAATGAACCTCATTTTCAGCAATGAACACAACTCAGGATCCGAGAACGGCCATTGCAGTCAGCCCACCAATATCCACCTGTGGCCGGCAGCCTGCATTTCAGTGCTGGTCTCAAATCAAAATAAAGAGAACAAACAGGTAACAAGCATGATTTTTCAATGCAGGGCCCTTTCACGTGACCTGCTAGGACCAATCGCCCAACAGCTTCATCTGTGGGTCAATCTAACAATGATTGACATGCAGAGGACCAATCACATGTCAGCTGCAAGAACCAATCACACATCAGCCTCACAGTTGGGCAGCTCTAATCCTTGATTGGCAGATGAGGTCAGTTCTGATCTTGGGCTTGCAGGAGAGGTCACATGACACCCCCCCCGCCCCACACTACACTTAAGCAGCAGTGTGACAGAAAACTCTCTGATGGACAGGCTGCTCCTGGGTTTGCACACAGTGATAGACATCCAGTGCCATTGGAAGATCATCAACTCAGTCAAAGAACCTCTTCGGGCTGCCCAAGGATTGTTGGTCTTCAAGTCTAGTGAAATGTCAGTGAGAGAATGATGCTGTCACATTTAAGACTGCAGTAGAATATGCTGAGGGATGAACTGAAGCTCGATGCAGCCAATAGTAAGGGTTTTTGGGGAAGGACCATAATCTAGGATCCTTCCGGAGCTGGCCATTGAGGAGCTGGGACCAATGAAAATGGTCGCCAAATAACTGAAGGGGGAATAGCCACATTAGTTGTGGTGCAATGTAGCATAATTAACCATAAATAGTACAATGTGCAATCACAAACAAATGAATAAATGTATGTATGTATGTAAATGTGATCAAATTTCTCCTCATCAATAAATGTGAACCTGCTTCTAGATGTCATCCAGAGATTACATCTTCCTGCCTTCTGGACCACATAAGAATTTTGAAAGTTTCAGTAAAATTTCATCCCATTTTTCTGTCTCCTGACTTTAGCTCGACATGGTACTAACCACATTGATTTGAATGTCGATACCTGAAACTATTTGTTAAATTGGAAAGGTCTGGTAAGCTCAGTTATTTATGTTAACTTTATCCTATTTCAATTTTTTTCATGCATTTTAACTATTTTTAATAAAACCATAAAAATATTTTCAATGTCTCAGAACATCAATGAAATCCCTAATGTGCCTATTGTGAACAGCACTCTAAATACTGGGCCCAACAGATTTCATAAACATTAGAAATCCTGGCAGTATTTGCCATTGGTAAATCATGGAAAACACTTGTAATATAATGGTCCAGCATCACATTCCCTTATTTAATTCAACTCCTCTGATTTCAAAGGAATTAAGTGATGAGGCTGTATTTGGCTGGATTTTTACAGAAGCAAAATTCAGAAACCACATTCAACACACAGCAGTGATTTCAGGCAAGCTATCTGGGCCAAATTCCAGCAGGGGAAGTTATAATAGAAGTCTGATGCATGTAAAATCTACAATCCATTTGGAATATTTCAGCCCTGAGCCATGGGTGTTAAACATTGACAAGAATATCAGCCAGTGGTTGTGTTCTCATATGTTGGATTCTTTTGAACAAGGTGTATTATTCGCTTTAAATATTTCTAATTATTCCCAAAAATGAAAGAATAAAGCCAAACCTTTTTTATATCAAGGATTTGTTGATCCTTTGACTATGACCGGCCAGACAGTAAAATAATTATTTTTATATAATTGTTGTTTAAATATGACTGTTTTGGGTGGTGCATAAATGAGAGCCAAGTAAATATTCATGAGCTGTTAAACTGAAGTGGTTATGCCCAGGATATTGCCAAAGGTTTCCTTCCCTCCTGTTTCCCCATCAGTTCCTGTCCTCATTGTGTGGCTTCTGATTCCTTCTCTGCAGGAGTCACACCAGCTTCCAGCCCACAGGCTATGGGATTTTCCTGCTTGTGAGCAGTGCGTGTGCACGCCCGCGAAGGAGCTCGATGCGTGCGCACACTGTCTGCTTTGTGCAAGTCTCCGCACGCGTGCTTATGGAAGGCTTGTGTGCATGTGCGCACGCACTGTTCAGAGGGCCCACTGCCTGTGAGAGTCAAAATCATCCTCAGCGTGGAGCCATCCAGAATTCCCTGGAGACCGATATCCTTACTAGACACCCTGGGTCAAATATGAAGAATTCCATGCAATGTACATCAATGAATGCAACTCTTGATTGTACTAAGCAGATTGAAAAAAATCTCTGCAGTAGTTCTGCTAAAGCTGGTTCATCACCATGTCCTGCTTACTCCATAACTTCGATAGAAGAAGTGTGGAGATACAGGAGAAAAGAGTAAACACAGTTTTTCCAAATATAAACTTTATTCACGATAAAAAAATACATTCAAGGGAAATCAGTGCAAAGTCTTTTTAAATTCTTTATACCATATATTTTTTAATATTAAAAAAATAATAATGCACGAAAAGTAAGGCAGTGTCTTTGGTTCATTGATTATTCAGGAATCTGATGGCAGCGGGGAAGAAGCTGTCCTTGTGCCGCTGAGTGATCGTCTTAAGGCTCCTGTACCTTTTTACCCAATGGTGGCAGAGTGAAGAGGGCGTGGCCTGGGTGGTGGGGGGTCTTTGAGGATAGGGGCTGCTTTTTTTTTAAAAAAAAGACTCTGCCTCATGTAGATGCCTTGATGAAGTGAAGTCTGGTGCCCGTGAAGTTGCAGACTGAGTTAACAACCCTCTAGAGTTTTATCCGAGATTTGGTGCCTCCATATCAGACAGTGATGCAACCAGCCAGAATGCTCTCCTGTAGGAGCTTTCAAGAGCCTTCAGTGACAATACTGAATCTCCTCAAACACCAGACAAAATATAGCCGCTGGCGGGCCTTCTTCGTGATTGCATCGACATGGATATGTACACAAGCTCAAGTTAGATAGATCTTCATGGATGCAGAATGACAGACATGTCACAGGTTGCAGTGAGATGGGGCTCAGTAGCACTGCTATTTTAAAGGAGCAGTAACATCATGGGCCAAACAGCCTGATGGAGTTTTACAATCCAGTCATCTGTTGATTGATGACATTTATCAGAAGTGGAGAAAGCAAGACATTCCACGTTCCCCCGTTGCTCCTGCAATCTTCCTCACTCTCACAATGAGATGGGATGGGAATAGATTAGAGCATCGTCCTGGCAACACAGTCTCACTTCAACACCAGTAAGACTTAATAAAGCACTTTAAACTTCAGATGACAGATTTTGATTACAGCTATAAATAAAGGGGATGTGGATTTGAGTCTAAAGCTTCGAAAAGCTATTGTTCCTTTGGGGTCTTCATCATTGCAATGGATACAAGCACAAAATCGAGCCTTTATAGGGATCATCTCATTGAGTTTCTATTGAGAAACATCAAATGGAGCATTAATTTTAAACATTAATGTAGTTGATAATGCAGGTATTACTGACCTGAGAAGAGGAAGAGATTTGATTGTCCTGGAAAATATAGTTAAACCATGATGTGTTAGCAGCTTGTACCAGATATCTACAAATTTGGGCCTGAGCAGGTTTTCAAAGATTGAAGCAATAACCAGCAATGACTGTGTTGGTTGACAGAGTGGTTGAGAGGTCAGAGGAGTATTTTGGGAGCTGGGAGTCCCAGCTGCATCCAACTGACATTGATAGAAACCACTTTTTGCTCATTGCCAGTCCAACTGTTAGAAAGCATTTCACAGCTTTGGGAAGGCAGAAGAGACATCCCAAAGTTCATGCAATTTCAGGTTTTTTTTAAATTCAAAGGAAGGGTCGTCTGTGGACACGTGTCAATAATGCACTGCCTGTTGGAAAACATCATTGGTAAAAGGTGGCAAAAGTAATCAATTGTGCAAAACTGGACCTGTATATCGCACCAGAAGAAAAATATTGACCTCGTGTCCATCAGACTCAGAGAAATGCATTGTGGGATATGTTCTCTTTAACATTTTCTTGCACAATAAATGGCTCCTAATAGCAACACTTCTGCTTCATCAGCTGCTCCAGGCTAAACAATTCAATTTAACCATGACCTCCATCAATTATTCCTCCTGCTGTTGGGACTGTTGAACACTACACCACAGAAACAGGTCCTTCAGCCCATCTAGTCTGTGCCAAACCATTAGTCTGCCTAGTACCGTAGACCTACATCCAGACCATAGTCCTCCAAGCCCCTCCCATCCGCATACATAGCGAAATGTTTCTTCTACGTCAAAAACTGAGCCTGCATTCACCATGACAGCTCATTCCACAATCCCGCCATTGAGTGAAGTTCCCCCTAATGTTCTCTTTCATCCTGGCCTTAACCCATGTTCTGTATCCACTGTTCTGTATCACTCCTAAAGTTCGCACAGACTGCCAGCTGTAAAATCCAAGCTGATGCATCACCAACACTCTACAGCACACTTATTTTTCATGCTGGACAAGGGAGCAACATACTGTCAATTTGAATACTCTATGAAATGTCCCAGAACAGAAAGTGCTGGCGATTACTGGAATGGCAACCAGAAAGAGTCTGTGACCTTTGGCAGCACAGAAGTCTTTGAAGGTGATAGTGTGCTCAGATCTAACCCACTTCTCACATCCCACTGCTCTCACATCCAGCAGTCTCTTCCTTCTTATCTGTTCCTTCCTCTGACCACATCCATCCCCTTTCTGCAGGGACACCCTCCACCCAGTCTTCAACTTGCACAGGGTGCGGCTGCTGGCACTAGCAGTCAAAGGACCCACACAGGCTGTGGCTGCTGGAGGCCAGCTGATGGGAACCAGGTATTAGAACTGGGATTCGATAGGGTGCTGAGGGCGAGAAGGGCCCCCACTAGGTCTCCGATCATATCTGAGGTTTGGATCTAGAGCTCGAGTTGCCAATGGATTGAACAGGAGTCCGTGAGGCTGCAGATGCTGAGGGAGTAAAGATAGCACCTGGACAGCAAAGATGCATTCACCAGGATACTCTTTTATCAACTACAGTTCGGCATTCAACAACATCATCCCCTCAAAACTGATTAGCAAACTCGAAGACTTGAGACTTAACACCCCACTGTATAATTGGATTATGGATGTACTCAGCTCCAGACCACAATCAGTGAGGATGGGTAAGAACATCTCCTCCTCAATCTCCATCAGTCCCAGAGCATTATAGGGCTGTGTTTTTAGCCCCCTGTTCTATTCACTTTACATGTAGGACTGTGTGGCTCATTACGACAATAACACCATCTACAAATTTGGCGACCATACCACGTGGTGGGCGTATAAAGAAAGATGATGAGTCAACATACAAGAAGGAGATTGAAAACTTGGGTGAATGGTGCACCAACAACAACCTTGCACTCAGCGTCACAAAAGCCAACAAGCTGATTGTTGACCAGGAAGAGAAAACCAGAGGTGTTCGATGCAATGATCACTGGGACTTCAGAGATGGAGAGAGTGATCAAATTTAAGCTCTTGGAAATCACTCTCTCGATGAAGAAAGCATGCCAGCACCTCCACTTCCTCAGGAGTTTGCGGAGATTTGATATGGCCAGAAATCTTGGCAAATTTCTAGAGATGTGTGGTGGAAAGTGTGCTGACCTGCTGCATCGTATGGGGACGTTAATACCCATGAGCGTATATTTCGTAGTACTGACATCAAAAGAACAGAAATGCATTGGAATTGCTAGCTGCTAATTCATGGTAAACAAAAAACTCTTGCCTGCTAAATACAGAGAATACGAATAAAGATTGGGTAGACTGGGTCTTTATTTATTGGAGAGTAGAAGGCTGAGGGGGGATTTAATAGAGGTATATAAAATTATGAGGGAAATAGATAGAGTAGATGTAAATAGGCTCTTCCCCTTGAGGGTAGGAAAGACTGCATTGGGGGGGTCATAAGTTAAGGGTTAGGGGCAGAACTTTAGAAGTAACAAAAGAGGAAGCTTCTTCACTCAGAGAGTGGTGGCTGAGTGGAATGACCTTCCGGAAGAGGTGGTTGTAGCAGGGTCACTTTTGTCATTTAAAAGGAGGTTGGATGAGTATATGGATGTGAAGGGGTTGGAGGATATGGGCAGGGAGCAGGTAGATGGAACTAGTGCAGTTTCACTTAAATCAGTGCGGACTAGAAGGGCTGAGATGGCCTGTTTCCGTACTGTAATTTTTGTATGATTATAGATCATTCTTTTTTCTTTATAACTGTCATGGGATTGTTCCTCCTTAAAAAGAACTTCCAGAAAATTAGAAGGAGTTTATAAAACACAGGTTTATCAAACTTGGGCGTTAAAAAAAATCCATGATGTCAAACATGTTACAGATTATCATAGTTTGAATTAGGATGGGAGGGTTTGAGCACCAGGTCAGGCTGGGAGGTAATAAGTGTAATGATCTGGAAGATTTCAAGCTGTCTGCAGAACAGTAATGTACTCTGTATGTGGAAACAATCCATTTAAAAATTACATCTCGTGTCCAGCCTCAGGCTCCTCCTAACTTTTCAATCTGAAACTGTTCATGGTACATCATTGGCCTGGCTGGGCTAAAGGCATGTTTCCCTCTGTGCAGATTCAACAGCCACACTGGATTTTAAAGTTAGAATACAAGTTAAAAGGACACCACTGTACCGATGGTCAGGGGTTAATAGAGCGGATGAACTTATACAAAGGTTCAGTCTGTCTTCTCAGAAGAATGGTATTGGTCCATTGGGACTCTTCAAAGAGCATGCAGTCGTCATAGAGTCACAAAGCACAGTCCCAGACCCCTTGGCCCAACTCATCCACGCTGACCAAGTTGCCTCTATGATCTTGTCCCATGTGCCTGTGTTTGGGCCATATCCCACTTAACCATCAATGTACTCATCGAAATGGCTTTTAAAAATTGTTGTCGGGTTCTGACAAACCAGAATCAGAATTTATTGTCATTTACAAGTCATGAAATTTGATGTTTTTCAGCAAACATTCATATTATTATCATACCATAACATTACTATAAAAATATAAAATAATAGAGCACAAAAAGAAAGGCCGTGTCTTTGGTTCATTGATCATTCAGGAATCTGATGGCAGCGTGGATGAAGTTGTCCTTGTGCCACTGGGTGCTCGTCTTTAGGCTCCTGCACCTTTTTCCCGATCATACAAGAGGGCATGGCCTAAGTGCTGAGGATAGATAGAGGCTGCTTTTTTAAGACACCAATGGAGTGAAGTCTGGTGCCTGTGATGTCGCAGGCCAAGTTAACAACCCTCTGGAGTTTATTCTTGTCCTGAGAGTTGGTGCCTCCACATCAGGCAGTGATGCAACCAACCAGAATGCTCTCCAAGGTACAGCTGTAGAAGTTTATGAGAGTCTTCGGTGACATACCGAATCTCCTCAGACATGCCACAAAGTATAGCCACTGGCGAGCCTTCTTTGTGATTGCATCAACACAGAGGCTCCAGGACAGATCCTCGGAGATGTCACTCAGAAATGTTACTACAACACAAATTAAAGGGACCTCTGATGCACCATCCGTATTGAGGAGGGGGCTGTGGCTCAGTCGCCTTTATTCAGGGGTCAGTGGGAGAAGCCTCAGGCACAGTCAGCAAGGGGCATGTCCTACCGTGTACAAACATATATACAGCACATTATTTTATATATATATAGTGGTTTACCACAACTTGTTTCATTGGTGTTTTTACACCATGTTGTGGGAGGCAGTGCCCTCATCACTGAGCTATGTTATGGATTCAAGCCCCTCCAGATAGATGAAGGTCCAATTCCCAAGAGGACACTTGGAGAACTGTACTGCTGGAAGCACGGAACCAGATTACACTCACCATCCCCACTCAATTCCTTTTGATGGCCGTACTTGAGAGCATAAGAAATATGAGCAGGGAGAAACCATCTGGGCCATCGAGACTGTTCCGCCATCCAGCGCCGCTTAACTGACCACTCCGCTTAATCCCACATACTATTCCACTAACATTCACAGCTCTGTGGTTCCGCTCGAGCTCAAGCCCTGGCTGCCTCCGTCATCCCATGGGTCCTGAGGTCAAATCCAGGAGTGCTGGCAGAACATTTTATTATTTGATCATTTTTGGGCGAAGGCTATTGCTAATGGCCCTTGAATTCTCTGCTGATCACTAACATCTATAATCAGTTCAAATTGGTTTCAATAATTTAGAAGGTAAAGTTCCAAAATATTTAAAAAATATTAATCAAAAACAAAGACAAAAATAATATTTAAGAAATTTAAATCAAGGACAGCACTGTTAGTGAAGTGGTTAAACACAACACTGTTACAGGGCCAGAGACAAGGTTTCAAATCCGGTGCTGTCTATCAACAGTTTGTACATTCTCGTCGTGTCTGCGTGGGCTTCCTCCCACCGTTCAAAACGAACCGAGGGTTTTAGGTCAATTGGGTTTGATTGGGAGGGACAGGCTTGTGGGCCGACAGGGCCTGTTACCGTGCTGTATGTCTCCATGCCTACATTTTATTTTAAAACAGCTGAACACATTAATGCTCTGCTGCTGAAGTCAGTGGCAAGTACCGCCGTGAAGTGAGAGGTTAGCCCCTCCATGCTTCAACTCTGCTTGCCTGTGTTGTTATGTCAGCGCAGGGATCAGCGATGAGCTTGTCTCCGAGGAAAAAGTCACTGGCATCTCTGGCCTGACGATATATTGCAGATTTTAATCTTTTTGTTGGAAACAAAGCTCGGTTTGATCATATCAGGAAATAGCATGCATAGGAGAGGTCCAGCCAGTAGTTAACCCACAACTAACATCACTGATCTGATTAGCCAAGCATTAGCACATTGCTTGTCATGGGGCTAAGAATTGATTGTCACATTCCCTTTGCTGCAGATTGACTCCCTTTTAAAAGGTACTTAAATGGTTACAAACATTTTGGGGCATTTTAAAGTCATGAAAGCTAGAAATCAATGTTTATCAATACATACATTTTTTGTAGATTTGTTAGTAAAGGATAACTGTGGGAAACATTGTCCTGACACTGATCACTTACACTCTATTTAGCTCAATCTAATAGCACAACCTCATGATCTACAGAACACAGGATAGAATCTCTCTAGTTCATTCAACTGCTTTAAGCTTTCTAATTCATTTGATTTGTTTCGCCCTGGTCTCAACATATTTAGCATTACCAAATGGGGAGGATTTCTATGTAAACCCCCTAAATACATGCAATTATATTTTGAGGCAGCCTGTGTGAAAGTTCACTAAATCTTTTACCTCGGCTCATTTCTTTCTGCCCAAGAAAATATGAATTCCAATCTGCCATATTAAATGATTTGCAATCTTGCTTTCAATAAACCTGAGTTTTCAAAGTGCTTTGACCCTGAACATCCACATGTGAATATTAAAACTCGATGAATTCTACAAGAGAGCAGACAGCTCAAGTCTTGCCTGTTGCAACCACGATGGATAATAAATCTACTTTGAGTCAGTTCACTAATTTCCATACATTTTAGATATTAAAAAAAACTCAGTATTCTTTACTGACATTCATCTCCAATGAGTTGTTGGCCAAATGACATTGAGATGTGATAGTTTTACATTGACAACCAATGGTGTTGACGATCAATACCATCTAATAAGTAGAGGCATGCATGGACTGTTCCAATTAGGCAAATAGAGCTGGAGGTGATCTATTAGCCCTGACAGCCTGTCAAAAGCAAGACACATGTGCTGAGGAGAGAGACTGACAAGAGTTCTTTCTGCCTGACTGAATCACTAATGTGAGCGGTCAAACAAAATGGACTCCCATTGACATTGCCTTCAGAGGAAGCCATCACCAATTACTGTGGAATCTTTATTAGCCTACACAGAAGGAAGTGTGTGGCTGGTTTCATGAGAGAAAACCATTTGAATGCTTACTGGAACATGGAATGAAAGAAATAAAACCTGGGTATTTCCTTCCCTGTATGTAGTTTTTGAGGAGAGTGGAGTTCCTGCAAGGATGATATTAAACAAAGGAGAATTGACATTGAAGCCCCACAATCTCGTCACTTTTGTTCAACTAAACTTCCCATTAAAAACATCCATCAAATGATGAGAAAATCAATCTTAATATTACAGGTTGGCTAATAAGGCAGAGTGTGGGCTCTTCACAACAGCCAATTTGAATCAATTGATTGTCTGCTCTACGTTGTTCCATACTGATGTTCTTTTCAGGTTGCCAGGGAACCAAAAGGTCGTCATGGTTTATTAGTCCACATTTGCGTAATCTCATTCATAATCAACAGGTGAACCTGAACAGAATGAACTGAAGTGGGCACCTGTTTTTTATTTGTTAAGTATATGAGCATTTTAGATGAAATGTGGCAGGAATATTATATTTAAACATGTGCGTTGGAATGGTGCCCATTTGGACACTTGACCAAAAAAGATTGATAAAGTACAGACTTGCCTTTAACTTAATCGTTGGTTAATCACACCCTCCACAATGATATGCTTTTCTGTCTTAATTCATGTTTCTGTCTTAATTCATGTTTGCAGTAATAATGACAAACTTATATCCATATAGAGTGAGTGAGTATTGAAATCGGAATAATGAGATTAGTGCATTTTATATAGTCTTCACTGTTCATATAGGGTATGTGAGGAAGTCTCACAAAACTAAACAAAGTAGGCCATTCAGCACAAGTGCTTCACACTAGTCTCTTAAATTCCATATAGTCTGGTTCCTAACTCAATTCCATGAGCCTTTATTGAGTACTGAACTGATGCAAGGAGAGAAACTGGCATTTCTTCAGATAATTCAGTTCTCTGACACTGTGGGAACAATAACTTATAAACTTAAACAAAATATAATGACCTTGCATAGTTCAATTACATAGTTTAAGAATTGGTATTAATAGATTAATGCATTCATAACCTTGAAAACAGTTAAAGCAAGAAAATCAACCTGTTATGATGCCCCTTATATTAGACACTGTTAATCCTAGGATAGCCTAGGTGATTGGCTTGTTAGTCTGGTGCCTATCAAAGGCACTGAACATGAGCTCTGGTAGCCTGAGGTGTTTACTGAAAAAGGGCAGCGGCTGCCACTCTCCATTAACCAGTTGCTCAAGTACACCTCCGACCGCTGTGCTGGATGCATCTACTGTGAGGGTGATCGGGGCGTCTGTCCAGGGATGTACAAGGAGGGTGGCTTTGGCCAGGGCATCTTTGGTTGCTTGGAAAGCTTCGGTTGCCTCCTGTGTCCATTGAATATCTTTACAGGGTCCTGTCATGAGAAGAAATAGTGGACTCATGATGTAGGCCGCTGCAGGCAGAAGCGGTGTTAAAAATTGACCATACCTGCAAACTCTTGCAGTCCTTTCATGGTTGTTGGTCTGGGGAAGAAACAAATAGCATCCACTTTGGTAGGTAACGGCCAGGCTCCATGTTGGTCAATGCAATGGCCCAGGAAATCGATCGTCTCTTTGCCAAACTGGCAATTGGCCGGATTGATGGTTAAAACAAACTCACTTAGCCTGGAGAACAATAGCCTTAAGTGTGCTCAGTGTGGGTGTGGCTGGCTATTAAAATGTCATCGAGGTAGACAAAAACAAAGTGCAGATCCCGGCCCACTGCGTCCATCAGCTTTTGAAAAGTCTGAGCCGTGTTTTTCAGCATGAATGGCATGCGGATGAATTCGAACAATCCAAAGGGGGCTATGATGGCAGTTTTGGGAATGTCATCGGGGTCAACTGGGATCTGGTGATAACCCCTGATGAAGTCCACCTTAGAGAATATCCAGATTAGTGGTGAAGTCCTGGATATGGGGCACAGGATATCTGTCGGATGTGATGGCCTTGTTAATGCGCCGGTTGTCTCTGCACAGCCTCTAGTCTCCAGCTGCCTTAGATACCATATGGAGAGGGGAGGCCCATGGGCTATCAGAGCACTGCACAATGACAAGTTCCTCCATCTTTCAAAACTCTTCTCTAGCTAGGTTGAGTTTCTCAGGGGGAGAAGGGCCCTCCATAATAATTTGGTGTCTCACCCCATGTCTGGGTTCCGCCGGTTTGAAATGGGGCGTAGTGATGGAGGGGAATTCCACTAAGACCCAAGTGAATTCGGTGTCGGCAGTACTCACCAAGTGTAGATAAGGATTAGTAAGTTTGGTGCCCTTGAGCGAAAGTGACTGAATGTCCAGGTGTGTAGCAGCCAATGCCCCTTTACTTCCACCAGTAGTGAGTTGGCTCTCAGGAAATTCAGCACCCAGTAACAGTTGTTGTACAGCTGCCACCATAAACTTCCAGGTGTATTGTCTGTTCCCAAAGCAGAGGAGAATTGGAGCCATTTGCTGCTCGAAGCTCTTGGTCCACCTTGTCGCTGTGAGCTTCTGGGCTAGACAGGGGAAGGACGCTGTACCGTGCCCCGGTAGAAACATCGGCCCAATAGGGAGTCTTGGATGTGGATGAGACCATGCAGTTGGTCGGTCGTCGCAACCATCAATGATGGCCGGCCTTGGCTTTTCCCTGGAATGCACAGGAGGAGTAGCATCGACGGGCCTCGGAACTCCATCGTTGATGATAGAAACAGTCATTTTCGCTGGTGGGGTGCATCGATCAGGCAGTCGGTCGGTCAGATGGTTGGTCTGTCAAATGGCTTCCCAGCCGGGCATTGCTGATGAGGTGCTGTCACTTGTTCAAGTGAAATGCAGGTGTCCCTCTTCGCCACCCATATGACATCTGCTCAGGCCGTCACTCTCCTGGGATCGTCGAAGTCTTCCTCCGCGATGAGCAGCCAGATGTCTTCAGGCAGCTGCTCCAGAAAGATCTGCTGGAACAGTGGGCAAGAGGTGTGGCCATCGTTGAGAGTGAGCATGTCGCTCATGAGGGCAGAGGGGGCCCTGTCCCCCAAACCGTCGATGTGCAGCAGTCGGGCCACGCGCTCGTAATCTGAGAGCCCGAAATTGTGGGTTAATAGCTCCTTGATGGCCACATACTTCCCTTGCTCCAGAGACTACTGGAGGAAGTCGATAATGCAGGCTGCGGTGTCTTTATCGAAAGCGTTGGCCACGTAGTAGTAGCGGGTATTGTCTGAGGAGATCCAGCGAATGGTGAACTGTGCCTCGGCCTGCTGGAACCACACCCATGGTTGCCACGTCAAGAAGCCCAGCAACTTCAATGCTATGGCATTGATTGTAGGCTGTTCCTCCATCACTGGGTCCAAAGCGCTATATGGACCAGTCGGGGTCACCACTGTAGCAGGGTCGCTACGGTTAAAGCTTGAGGTAGAAAGAAGACTCACATACCAAGGGAGTGTAATCAACACTGACTTTATTGGGCTGCAGCTCTGCCTTTTATAGGCAGTTGGCTGTGTCACCACCAGGGCGTGGCTTGGTTGTCCCAGATGCACAGGCCTGGTTTGGACTCCCTGCGATCCACTGGCTGTGATTGGCCAATTTGACTGCAACCTATAGGAGTGGGCATCTCATCCCACGTGCTGTCTGCCCAATCATCGTATTCGACAACTGTTTGCTGTGTCAGCCCGTGGTGGGCCACTACAATATGATCATTTCTTATTCAGTTATATAGAACATTACAGCATAGTACAGGCCCCTCAGCCCACTATGTTGTACCAACCTATATAAACCTACTCAACAATATAAATCTTCCCTACCTCACACCAAGTTCTTGCATCCATGTGCCTGACTGAGAGTTTTTTAAATATTGTGCCAGCCTCCAGCCAATCCTGGCAATGCATTCCATGCATCCACCACTCTGTGTACAATAAAACACCCCTGACATCTCCCATCAGAGGTCAGCACCAACAAACAAGGTCTTGTGTCCCCCCCATACAGTCGCGGCCATCCCAGGCAGTCAGACCCGCTCCCACTCCCTCCCACATCAGTATTATCTAGGTTGACGCATGCTTGCGACTCTCCACCTGTCCCCAGCTGCGTCGCTTGTGTGCGTCAAGCTTGACGCAGTAAAAAGAGCACCCTCTTGTCCCATGTTGGATGGATGGCCTCAACGACAGGTAGGATCCTGTCAGCCCCCTTCCCCCCACCAGTCGTTAAAAGGTTGGATCTTGTCAGCACCTTCTCCATCTGCTCCCATCGACAGGTTGGATCCTCTCAGTGCCTTCCCCACCTGCTCCCATTGACAGATCTGTCCCTGCGCCCCCTCCCCCCAACATACGTTCTGGTGCCGACCCTGGCTCCCATAAATTTTCTTCCCTTCACCTTATACAGACGTTAGCATCCAAAATTGTCTGTGTCAATTAAAATACTGTGGAGCAATGGATCAGTATTCCAGTTACACTTCTTGTGACTGTCCAGGTAAGAATCAGTAGATGCAATCCTGATTAATTCTTGGATTGGAGACAAGCTGGAAACAACAGGTGAAATGGCTCCCTGCCTGCGAAATCAATGATCCAACCAGCAGTCTCAATAATCTCAAGTGCATTGATGGTGCTAAATGTCTTTAATTTAAATAAAGTTCAAGAGAATTAAGATTGTTCAGTGCAAAAAGTAGTGGTGTATTTGGCGTCAACATTACAATAACAACAAGTCCCCTGCTTTTTTTTTCCTGATCGTCATAACTTGGTTGGAGGTGAGAATCAGCAAATGAGTGTTTGTCTGCATTACCAAATCCAAATAATCAAGGATTTGCCTACTATGAGATTTCTTCAATTTTACCACTCAGCAGATTCAGGTCAAACAGCACTCAGGAGCAGAACATCAGTTCCTGTCAGATCAGTTCAGTGTTGAAGGGAATTGCCCGAAGCAGAGTGCAGGAATGTTCTGACAGAGCACAGTGTACATGTTGGGTGAGGGGAGGAACCTTTGTTTCCGCGATTGAGGCTTCTTGCATTTGGATCGAAGCTTGATGTTCAGGGAGAAAGGCAAATCAAACTCAGAGTGATGACAATCAAATTCCTGATTTATTCTTTCCGTCTGTGCAGAGTTTAATCTGTGTTTTCGGTGAGCATCCCATATATTTACTTTTGTTGAATATAGAGATAAGTCTGTGGCTAAGGGGATGTGCAAGTGCATGCAGGTCCTGAACACACGTGTTCCTTACATAGAGCAACCATTCTTTCTTTTGATGTTCTGAAATAAATGCGGCTCGTTGGCATTTCTAATAATAACCCAACACCAGTTGTCGAAGTTAACAACCATCTGCCTAGAATGAAACTTCCAACCAAAAGCTTTAAATTAACTTCTGCTACATCTATTTGCATTATTTTTCTAAACACTTCCTGTGGAATATAAAGACCAAATGCAATTTCATGGAACTGGAAACTTTGCAGAAACATTCTCCAAAATCCTGATTCCTATTAACAATTCCATGCAAACTCAGTGTACTTCATGCTGAACAATGCTTCTGGGATTAGATGAGTGCACAACCATGTAATGTTGGCAACCTCCATGAAGCACAATGGGCAAATTATTTTGCTTAAAACTTTTAGCTCAATCAAGAGGTAGTTTCCTAATGTTTACAAAGAAATAATATGCATTTATATATTGGGATTTATAAACTCAAAATTTCCCAAAGCACTCTATAGCCATCAATATATCATAGGAATTGCATCAGTTAATTTGTGAGTGAATTTCCATTCCTTCCCATGAAGGATATTGCTGCACTGCAAAACCCACAGGACACATCCACCCATGAAGCATTATCTAGCACTCACACGGTGGCAATGTATTGTCATAGTCCAGTCTGGCCATGTGCTACTCCTACTGGGTTCCCCAAAGTAGCCCATCACATCTCCACTTGACAACCAGGAAGAACAATGTGGAGTTTGCAGACCATCCCCCCACCATTCGCTGGATCTCCTCAGACGATACCCGCTACTACTATGTGGCCAGCGCTCTCGATAAATGCCAATCCCAGGGGCCCTCATGTTCATGGGTCTCTTTCTCCTGATCTTGGATCTCAGGTCCAGGTATCAACACTGATCCAGCACCAGAGTCCTCTGGACGAGATACCCAGGTCCAAGCTCTTGGCCCTCAGTCCAAAAGACTGAAGGACCTGTCACTGTACAATGAAGGAACAGCGAGAGGGGCTGTGATTAGGCCAGCAATGAACTGTGGCCATCCATCAAGGAGCAATCGTTAAGCAGCAAAATGTCAGTGAGGAAGAAATGAGGGGAAGAGGAGTGGCATTGAGTGGAGCAAGGAGGAAACACAGAAGGAGGGTGAGAACTATTGCATTTCTGTCTTAAACATGACTAAAATTATCAGCATCTTTTTCTCTGTTGTTCAACATGGAAATGTTATGAACATTCCAAGCAGAAATGCTTGGAATTGTAAATCTAGCCAACTCCGCCAGTAGTTGTGCCCCATGGCAAGGGTAAGGGAAGGTCTTGGATAAACAACTCACCCTTATGATGGCAACTCACAGGTGCAGCACTCCATCGGTACTCTCCTGTGGCGACGTGCTCAAACGTCTGAAATGGGACTCAGAATTCCAAACTTCTAATTATGAAGTAAGTGCGACTGGCCCATTGCTGACTGGACTGTTTAAAAATATTTATGGACACTCCATAAAACTTCTTTAATATTCCAGTCTTCCCGGCAGAATCTTGTTCATTAAAGAATCTCGATGCCCAGAATAGGGAGGTGAGTTGTTTCAGTGATGTACGAATGAAACAGTCACTCAGCGCTGCTTGAAGGTGGAAGTTATGAGCTCACTTTTATTAATTTAACAATGTCACCAGCACAACTTGTAATGGATTTTGCTTGTGATCTGATACAGAAAGAAGGTTGTGTCAGTGAATGTGATAGAGTTAGCTTCAGGAACTGAGTCTGCAAATGTCATGAAGGAAGAATGCATGCCATTGGAAATGAAGCCCCAATGAAGAATAATGGTACCTCATTAATTCTGCTGGGTAATTCATTTTCACTGAAGATGTTTCTGTATAGAACACAGCTTACCTGGTACATGATAAATGTAATTGATAAATTCAGAAGTGATTCATAATAAATGGCTCTGTTTTAAGTCAGTCAGAGGAGATGCAGTCTTGTCAGAGAAGTGGCATTATATCATAACTAAGGAATTTACCTGCCTTTTGCTTGCTGGCTAACATGATATTGTGCAACATGACAGTAGAAGTATCATTCTTCTGCCTAAGGTCAAGGTGTCTGGAAGTTAGGAGGGAAAGAAAATACCACCAATTCATCAAGAAGCCCATTTGGGGCCTATAGGTTGTGGGTATTAAAAAATCAGATTACAGACACTGCAGGCTCCCTGGAGGGCATGAGCTTCAGGGATCATGTGATAAAGGTGCATGAGCTCTTCAAGGAGGGGTCGTTTGCTGTAGACTGGTCGGAGTGTGCAAGATTGAGACCTGGGTACAGTGTTGGCAATAACAAGGGGACCACTCTTGAATAGTGCTCTCTTAGAGCCGTCACCACTTTGAAAAATGGTTATTCTGAAAGTTCCCAATAAACATGGGGTAGCATGGATAGCGCAGCAGTTAAAGCAACACTGTTACAGCGCCAACGACCAGGATCGGAGGCCAAATCCTGCACTGTCTGTTCGGAGTTTGCACATTCTCCCCATAGCTGCGTGGATTTTCCCCAGGAGCTCCGGTTTCCTCCCACCGTTCAAAACGTACCAGGAGTTGCGGGTCAATTGGGTGGCACAGGCTCGTGGGCCAATTACCATGTTGTATGTCTAAATGTTAAATTCGATTTAACATGATTCCATTTCCCATGGCTCGCCCAACCAGTGCAGAAATTCCATCAGGGAGCAGCAGGCACTCACGATTGGAAATACCTGTTTAATGTCCTAGAGTGGCCTTCCTCCATCCGGTTGGTCGCAGCAACATACCACTGCAGGAATCTTATCTCAGACATGTGCCATCTCCAGTCAATCAAGTTCAAGAGTATTTTCATGTGTGTCGAAAATGCAGTGACAGAGATCGATTAGCAAGCAGGCCAGTAATCATCTTATACATAGTACAATGAGTAAGACACAGTACAAGATACAACGTGCAGAGTTACAGGGAAAGATAAGTTGGTACAGAATGATGTTACTATTTGGGGGTTCATTCAGGAAGTGGAGAGGTGTGCGATCATCCTTGTGAATCATCCTTCTGAAGGGAGAGGAGGAAAAGAGGTGGAATGATCCTTTCACTACGTTAGCTGTAGTGGGAGCTACAGATGGAGGGAAGGAGGCTGTAATTGAGCCACATTCACAACACTCTGCAGTTTCTTGCCATCTTAGGCAGAGCAATCTCCATAAGGTGAATTCTCCGTGCAATGGAGGTCGAAACTTCTCGGTGCTGGTCATCCTAAAGACTAAGCTTAATTTTAGTATGATCCTCTGTGGGTGGGAGGAGCTGAAATGTAGCAACATTATTTTGCTTCCTTGCGCATTTATTATGTATCTGTGGTGAGCTGTAGTACAATGAATGTTGACCCGTGATGTGTGACAAGTGACAGGAAAAGGAGCTCAGCCAGATTCTCAAACTCCAGGTCTCCTTGCTCCACTTCCTCCAGCATTGGTTGAAGCTTGCAAAATGATGCCACAGGCATCACGCAACAATGGCGTTGCGACATCTGCTTGCAATGCATAGCACTGAGTTCCCGAACTAATGCAGGCAAAAAAACTTCAACTTGAAGAGGTCAATGTATGTTTTATACTGGTGTGATTGGAATGCATGCTAGTAGGGGTGGAACAATTGGCATAGCAGTTAGTACCATGCCTTTACAGCGCCAGTGATTTGGACTGGACCTGGGTCCAAATCCCACGCTGTCTATAAGGAGTTTGTATGTTCTCCCTGTGTCTGTGTGGGTTTTTTCTGGGGGCTCTGGTTTCATCCCATTTTTCAAAAACATACTGGGGGTGTAGTTTAATGGGGTGTAAATTGGGCAGCATGAACTCGTGGGTCGAAATGGCATGTTACTGTGTTGAATGTCAAAAGTTTTAATTTACTATTGAAGGCCAGAGAGTAGCCAATGTGTATCTCACTCCACTTTATATCACGGGGAAATTCTTTGCGTGATTCTTAACCATCTACACATTGAAGAAGTGGGGACATTTCCTGTTCACACGTGGCCTACATTACGAAGGGGAACTCTCATGGGTTCACAGTTGCCTGTACTCATGGGACACCAGCTCAGTTGCTAAATCCCAGTGACCTAGGTGACTCCTGCTCCTCTCTGAAGTCAAAGCAGTTAAAATTATTTCTCAATAGATATAGTGTCCATTGACCTCTCTAATACAGAAATACATACAAGACCTGGAGTGTCCATTGGAAAAGTTCCTGAGCTGAGGAAGTTGAGCAAGAACTTAAAAGTTAACCTCCATGAAAAGACGTCCAAGAGTACAGTAAAACGTCTTCTCCCAGATTATCAGGAATCTCAATGATTGATGGACACATATTTCCCTAGAAACAGGTCATCAATCCAGCAATAACTCTGTCGCCAATAATAGATTTCTGCCAGGGATATCACCAGTGTGACAGACAATGATGTCTCAGGTGCTAAATGAAGGAATAAACACTGGTTTTAAACTCATTGAGTCAAATCCAACTTTCTTCTCTCACCCATTCGTTAATGTATCTGTGTCCTTTTCTCTCTCACAAGCCCATCAACCTTGATACACTTGCAACACTAACAACAGACTTTGGTAGGTATTTGTGGATCTTTCAAAGTATCTGCAGGCTACTCAATCAGGTCACACATGGTTAGCAGAAAAATCCCTCAGATAGTAACATTATGGCATGACTCCTCCGAATTGTACTCATAACTTTCTACAACAGAAGTAGTGTGGAGATTTCTCTTCTAATTTACAAAGACATACAGGGTTAGTAGGTTAATTGATCACATAGATGAATTTGGGTATCACAGGCTCATGGAACTATTACCATGCTGTATCTCTAAATTTAAAAAGTAATGTGTTTGCAGACATTGCATAAATAATAATGTCATTTTGTGCAAAGCTGACAACACACAAAAATACATCAGGCACGCCAATCTGAATAGTGCAGGAAATGGGTAGTCTCCCTTTGCACCATCTTGCATGGCAGTGCAACAGGTATTGCTGCTTCATCAAAGACTCAGAGCCCTGCACTCTCTCTACGGAGTGTGGATATGGGTTTCTCTCCAAAGCTGCGGATCCCTCGCACATCTAAGAGACATGCTGTTGAGCTGGATATTGATCCTGGTGTAAGTGGGTAGCAGGAGAATCAAGGATTGTTGATGGGTTAGTGAGAGAGAAAGACTCAGGGTGATGTAGGACAGAATAGGATTGATGGGCGAGAGAAGAGACTTGGCATTGACTTGATAAGGCTCATGGCCTCCTTCTGTGTTGTTAGGAAATACAAAATTAGGAAAATATGAGAAAATAATCCCCAGCATAACTTTCACCAGATAAAAATGAAACTGGATCTCATTGCACTAATCTCTCTGTGAAGGACCTCTCCAAATATTGGCACAATCCCCATCAACACCACAAATAATAGCACTCTCCGGGGTTCCCAGAAAGAGCAACTCACTCAAAGGGAGAGTGCCCATGGAATCGGTCTTGGAAAACATCCCATCAATTAGTCCAAAGACAACCTTTGCCAAATTTATGTAAAAATTAAAGTGCCTCGTCATTATTAGTTCCATTTATTTTATAAATTGTATTCTATCCTCTGTCCGTTGGGTAGGACGGATTCCTCCTACCAGAGTTCAGAGTCTTGAACCTCTACTTATTGGGCTGCTCTAACACCACAAAAGAATTGGGTCTGCACTATGTTGTCGACTCTTTTTTGCATTAGGATAATTCTGCAATGTGTATTATCTATCTTTTCCATTTATTCTCTCTTAATTCAATTAAGTAAACTATTTAGCCTTTTTCTAACCAAGTATCTGTTCGGCTACAAAATAAAAATTTGGTTGCATTTGTGCATTGCAACATTAAAAATCATTATCTACAATTTCCACCCCATCCCACTTTGTTATTTCTCATTTCCAATCACATTGCTTCTATTCCTGCATTTCTGAGCTGAATCAAGTTATCCCAACTCAGTTAGCATTCTGTTTATATTTTCCAAGCATCTTGGGCCATAGAACACTCAATTCCTTGTTTTGATCAACTCATTGCTCCAAATTTCAGAACCTATCAATATATTTTTACATGCCTTTAATTCATCAATTTTTGCACTTAAATGGAAAGCTTTTAATTTTGAGTTACAACGAAAACCTAGACAAACTGTGTAATTTAAAGTGTGCTGATTGGCTGAATAACGGGCTGGTATGGGGGGCACAGATTTCCCTGAGCAGAAAGCCTTGCAAAATTTAGTGGACATAGTCATCACAGGCAAACTGAACCCCCCCTTCCGCCCTTCCACAACTCAGGGCATGAACTGTTCTCGCTATGACATCAGGAAAGGGGTGCGGGTACCATAGGATTTGTATCTCCAGGTTCAGGAATGGCTGCGACCCCTCAACCATCAGACTCCTGAACATAGATTCAGGCAGAGATTTATTTAAGGACTCTTACTTTGCTCATTATTTATTACATATATCAATTTTTTCAAAAGATTTGCTTCCTAAAATAATTGGGGATTATGTTAAACTTCAAGTTGAACACAAAGATAATTTCAGATTTGCTGCATCATGTAAGAAGTTGGAGAAATATTAAATTGACTTTTATTGAATTTAGCAGGTTTAATCGCACAATGATGCTGACACATTCCGTTAGTTCAATAAAATTGTTTCGCTGCTGATTTTTGTTTGTACTCAGCATCTGATGCCTCGTATAAGTGTCCAACAATAATCGACCAGCTTTGGTGGATTCCAGTTGCCCTGATACTGCTTCTCCCTAGTTGCAATGTCCTGACTTCAAGATCAGTAGGGACAAAGTCAAGTGAGAATGAAGAAAATGAATTTTCAAGGACATATTGCACTTTGTGGTTTTGTCTGCTTGAGGTAGACTTAAAATAAGACAGGGCCTTGGTGAGACCACACCTGGAGTACTGCGTGCAGTTTTGGTCTCTTTATCAAAGGAAGGACATCCTCACCATTGAGGGGGTTCAGAGAAGCCTCACTAGACTGATACCAGGGATGGAAGGACTTGCATATGAAGAAAGGTTGGATAGACTAGGCTTGTATTCTCTGGAATTTAGAAGATTAAGGGGTGATCTTATAGAAACATATAAAATTCTTAAGCGTTTAGACAAACTAGACGCAGGAAGGTTGTTTCAAATGCTGGGAAAAACTAGAATCAGGGCTCACAGTTTAAGGATAAGGGGAAAGTGTTTTAGACTGAGATGAGGAAAATTTTCTTCTCTCAGAGGATGGTGGATCTGTGGAATTCTTTGCCACAGGAAATAGTTGAGGCCGGTTCCTTGTCAATATTTAAGAGTAGGTTAGATTTGGCCCTTGCTAAGGGGATCAGGGAGTATGGGGAGAAGGCAGGAACTGGGTACTGATCAGTTATGATCATATTGAATGGTGGTGTAGGCTTGAAGGGCCAAATGGCCCTGCACCTGTTTTCTATGTTTCTATGACAGAAAATCACAAAATTCACCTTTAAAATGTTCCTATACCTTCCATTTCTTAGATATAGTACATATAGGAACATTTTAAAAGTGATTTCATGATCTGCAGCCCAAAATCAATAAAAAGGTGTTCAGGAAGCAAAAATCTTACTTCTCCAGCGATATTTATTTTCTGTATTTGCAGTCAGTTTGTTTACATTTCTCTCATTTGTATACTTTTATTCTTTTGTATACATTCCTTTCTTCTTAAGTACAGTTCACAGTTATCAGTAATTTGAAAACAGGGACACACAGGAAATGAATCTCAGGGTTGAATGTGATGTCATGAATGTCCTCTGACAATAAATTTGAACTTTGAACCTTGATCTTAAGGCTCTGGGAAAAGAGACAACAGGTGGGATTGGCTGGATTCTCCATGTTATGATGGGTCAAACCCCTCTTTTCTGTGCTGTGACAATTCTACAAATCTGCTATCGGTCTCTGTTTCCCAAGACTGTGAAACTAAGATGTATCCTACTTTTGATGCTTCAGCCTTGTTTTTATATCTCATTGACATTTACACAGTGCACTCAGCACTCAAGATGAAATTCTGATCCAACAAACTGAGATTAGCAGAGCTCATGTATTAAATCCTGAGTTTGCTGCATGTCAAGTAGCATTGATTCGAGTCAGAAGCCATAAGTATCTAAATCTTGAAACCATTTTTATCCCATGAAAAATCCCTTCAGAGGAGATTAGAATATAGTTAGAGAGACATTAAGCAGATTTAAATAATGATCGAACAGCAAAAAAAGAAGTGTCATCTTGCCACTGTTGGTTTTTTTCACAAATGATAAGGCACAACTTATGGGAAATGTGTAACACCGCAAGAGGATTATTTTATTCGGTACCACATAGACTCCATTGTGCAATCAGTCCTGTACAAGAAAGGTTGCTGCCCACCAATGACCAGAAAATTATTGGCATTGGAAACAATATTTCCAGGGTGCCCTCTTGGAAAGAAGGGGCTCACTATCAAAGGTGTGCTCAATAAACCGTCACCACAGTCTACATTGCACTGTCATCCTTTGCTGAACGTAAATTTGATGAAGTGTCTGCTGAATTGTAACAAAATTGATTTTATTGTTTATTCTTAGGTTATAGATGGGATGGTTAGCTCCATCTTCAGCATCCATGCAGAGCTGCCTTGACCTTGTGACAAGAGGTTACCGCCCAACACAGAGGTCATCAGCAAAATTAATCTATTAGTAATCATAGTGTTGTTGCTCATTTAGGAGTGCCTGTGTTCTCGTAACCTTCTCCACGGGATGGAAGATCACACAGGACATCACACACGAGCAACAACAAAAAAAGACAAGAGACAAGGGAGCTTAAGTTGAACTTCAGAAATATCTGCAAAGGGATACAAAGGCTCTGTGAATCAATACATTTTGCAGAAGATAAAATAAAGCCCTGCCCCTTACTCATCCAATGTTACAAGAAATAGTTACTCAACTTGTAACAGAAAGATTACCGTGACTCTAATGCCAAGTACACAAGTGAGTGGTAGGCCCTCACATCAGTCCTTAGAATAAAATAAATTGCAGCAGTCGATAGAAAAACTGCAGTATTCGTCATCATAAGCTCAAAAAAGATGCTATTTGGTTTTAACACAGTACTGATTCAAATAAAATTATGTTTAATTTGTTTACGTATTGTGTCCATAGGATAGGAGCAAGGGAGCAGAAAGCAAGAGTACTCCCTCTGCCCCCATTTCGGAACAGTTGTGAAGTCTGCAGAGAGGAAAAACCACAGCAACAGAGGTCGGTCGAGACCAATTTGTCGGAATGCCACAGTTGGGAGGCTTCTGTCTTTCCTGCCTGGGTGTTGAATGGATCATAACCAGCGACTGTAAATGTGGCTTCAATGGCGGGCTCCAGCTCAGGCTTGGCAGATTAAGGGGTTTCACCAGGGCGCAGACTGATGGTGACCAAATTCTGGGAACCAGGAATTAGGTTTGGGATTTGTGAAGGTGTGATGGCGAGCAGGCCTCCCTCATGGCCTTCATTGTGATTTGAAATTTCAGAACCAGGGATTGAGGAGGTTCAATTTGGATATGGGGCCTCAAGCTCGGGGTTTACCATTGAACAACATGACACGTGGTTAGAGGTTATAGGAGAGCTGGGGAGGGTTTCCTCCATGGCTTACCCTTTGGACTCTGGCCATTTCATGATATATACTCCAGACTTGGCCATGGGTAAACTACAGTATGAACACCAGTACGAACAAGCTGGTGGTTGGGTACAAAACCAATCCCAGAAAAAAGGGACACAGAGTATATGTCTTGCTGGTAGGCCTTGAAAACAGGGACACAAAGTCCAAAGGGTAACAGATCCTGCAACAGAAGGATATGTTGATTCTCAGCTGAAGGTGCATGGTCATACTTGATCTGAGTGAAGTCTATGTGTTTTCTCTGTCAGGGTTTTCCCCAGTTGCCCCAATTTCCTCCCAGAATAATCATTCACTGCTAAATTAATTGGCTATTGTAAATTGTCTGCAGATTCAGTAAGTGGAAGGAGAATCTCAGGTAAAGAAGGGCTGATTTATGGGCAAGTGAAGAATATCCCATAGGGAACAAGAAGCAATCTGCTGCAAGAACTCAGCAGATCAAGCAGAATTGACACTGTTTTGGATCAAAACACTTCATCAAGACGCACCATGACCTTCTTCAATGGTTCTAACCTCGTATGTCGACAATTCTTTTTCTTAACCTGCTGAGTTCCTCCAGCAAATTGTTGTTACTCCAGGTTCCATCGTCTGCATTCTCTTCAGTCTCTAGTTTACTAGGAAGCCCTGGAAATGGTTACAATGGGAATTCTGAGGGCCAGCATTGAATCAATAGGCCAAATGGCCTTTCTCTCTAAGGGGCAAGTAATTTAGAAATTAGGAATGTAGATGAGGCCAAGTCATTCGATATACTTAAGGTGGAAATAGATCAATACCTGAAAGTTCAAATTTAGACATACAGCACGGTAACAGGCCCTTTGCCCGCAAGCCCGTGCTGCCCGAGTACACCCAATTGACCTACACCCCCCCCCAGTACATTTCAAATGATGGGAGGAAACTGGACCCCCCCCCCCCCAGGGAAACCCCATTCAGACACAGGGAGAACATACAAACTCCTTACAGACAGCACGGGATTCGAACCCCAGCCTCAATCACTGGCGCTGCAACAGCTGTGCTAACCATACTGCCCATGATAAATTGAGGGTTATGGGCAACTAGCATAGATCAGCCATTATTACATTGAATAATGGGATAGGCTTGGCCTATTTCTGCTCCCATTTTCTTGGGTTGAATAAGAACATGCGAGATACAAGAGGACACATTGTATAGAACCCAGTTAAGCTAGTTGGTCGGTTTCATGGCTGTTAAATGTGTAACCCATAGTAAATCCTCTGCAGTCTTCCAGCAAATAATCCATTCGCCCAGCAGTCAAATTAATTTTGGGGAAGCCAATCAGTAGTTGCCATCACCTGACTTAAAATACCAGCAAGTCTGCACAAATAGCATTGTAATGTTTCATGTGTCATTGAACAAGTCAAAACATTTAAACCAATCTGATAGAATTACCAGTAAAAATTTGCACAGGGCATTATATCAATGGAGAATTTCCACCTTGAACGTTATCCATTAATACCTATTTTTTTAAGTTAGAAGTGACTATCACACTCTTTAACCAGGAGTTAAAGATTCTGTAAGTAAGCAGGCTGATGTGGTCGAAGCAGGGATGTGAAGAAAATTGAAAACAAATAATTTCTCTGGTATTATTTCATTCTGTGCTCTTTCAAGATTGCCACCCACAAAACTGAAGCAGTATCAGTTTTTTTTTTAAAATGTAGGAGCAGGAAGAATACGAGATTTATGGCAAAAATTTGAAGGACACAAAATGTTACTAAATTACTTGAGGAAATGAATTGCTGAGAAAAATCATTGCCCAATCCATATCCACACAGAACATTCAGTAATGTGAACAAAAAAAAAGTTGTTATAATATTGACAAGTTGCGACTGAAAACCATTAACCAAAATAAAATTTTGCTAAATTATTAGAATCATTATTGACCCTGAGATGCTCATTATCATCCATCATGACAGGAACCCCAATGAGAAAATGACCAGAGTGCCCTGCGGAAGAAACTTAAAGCTGTAGGTGATTGAAACGTAGGGAAGACCCCAGGTGTTTATTGATTTTATATCAATTATATTCCAGAGCCATGTGACTAAGAATCATAGACCCTTGTGTTCAACCAAATTAGTGCTGCTTTTAACCCTCTCACAATTGCATAAATTCAGGAGGGAATTTGAAATTCCTCATAGATAAATGAAGCTCAGACAGAGTCTGCTGTGACAGATGTAGGGGTGTGGGATCACAGTTTATTGATTAATTCCGTGCTTGCTTGCAACGAATTAAGAGAGCAGCCAGATAAGAAAGGAAGAACTTGCATGTTTGGTGGAACTTCACAATCCCAAGACATTGCAAAAGCAGTGAAGCACTTTTTAAATTGTGCTCTCCCGGTATGATATTATGTTCTACTGATGTTGATTGAAGCATGGTTATTTGTCAAGGCTCAAGAGAGAACAATCCTGACTGCTGCAAAATGATGCCATGGGATCAGTTAGATTCACCCAAGCGTCAGGTAAGGCATTCAAGGTACAGAATCACCCTCAACACACCACATTCCTCAATGCCACACTGCAAGTTATGTGCTTGAAACTTTGGTGTGAGTCTTAAACTCTCAAATGTCTACTCCCATGAGTGAGATTGCTACCCACTAATCCATGGGCTTGTTACCGGAAGGTAGATTGGTGTTTGAGCCTCATACACAGCAGGGTTGATCTACACAAGAAGCTTTAGGCTCGGTGACAAGTACTAGAAAGTTTCACTTTTGGTATTTTGCTTGGAGATGATTAAGTTAAAAACTCATGCTCTGAAACCCACACAAAGTATCCATTATTGTTATGGCAACACATTACTCCTCTACTTCTAAAAGACGATTCCATTGAAAGTCAAGGACTAAAATTTTTATCTGCTTTGGTTTCAGCCAGTAGGTGTAATTTGAAACTGGCTTTATTCTGTGTATTTATTCATGTTAAGGTCTATAAGTATCCTGGTCATTTCACTTCATGTACCATTTGGTCCAATATCAAATTATAACATCATCTGAATTGTATATTGTGCTTTCAGGGCCATAGTCAATTTATCTAAATAAACATTTCTCATCTCAATAAATGTTCAAGGCCTGAAATGTATCATTTGGCATATCTCTGTTTCGGACAACGTGGGCCCTCAGAGTAAGTTATAAACAAGCCTTAATCAACTCACTCGCTTTCATAAATTTTATATGAGACAAAAAAAAATCATAAACCTGCTTTCAGGGATTTATTTTTGGCAATTTCTTTCTAAACAATTTTGAACAGCAAAAAAAAATCCCTAAACTGTCACAGGACTCTGACATTCTAATGTTTAAATGGTGGCTGACCCACTGCAGAAGTGGGAGAATTTATTCTCCCATAGGATCAGAAGATATAGAAGTTAAGAAATGACAAGAATCAAAAGACACTGTTGGCAGTTAGATACAGACCTCCAAACAGTATCCAGGATGTGGACATCAGATTATAACAGCAAATGGAAAAGACAGGTCAGAAGGGCAATTTATGGCAGTCATGGGGGATTTTAACATACAAGTAGATTGGGAGAACCAGATTGGGACTGGATCGCAAGAGGGAAAAGCTGTAGATTGCACAAGAATAGCTTCTTTGAACAGCTTGTGCCAACCAGCGAATTGGCAATTCCAGATTGGGTATTGTGTAATGAATCAGAGTTGACAAAGGTGTAAAAGATAAGGGAGCCCTTAGGAGGCAGTGATCATAATATGAAAAAATGTTCCCTGCAGTTTGAGAGGGAGAAATTAACATCAGAGGTGTCAGTTATACCAGTGGAATAAAGGGGATGACCGAGGAACTGGGCAAATTTCATTGGAAAAGCACCCCAGCAGGGAAGGGAGCAGAGTAGCAACGGCTGGAGTTTCTGTGAGAAATAAGGAAAGTACAGGACAGATATATATTCCAACAAAGAAGAAAGATTTGGATGGAAAAAAATGACAACTGTGACTGACAAGAGAAGTCAAAGCCAAAGAAAGGACAGACAAGGAAGCAAAGCTTAGTGGGAAGATAGAGGGCTTGGCAGTTTTAAAAAGCATACAGAAGGCAGCTAGGAAGGTCATAAGAAAAGATGAACTTTAAAACAAGGCTAGCAAATAATATCAAAAATACTAAAAATATGTTTTTTTAATAAGTATATCAAGTGTAAAAGGGAGACAAGAGTGAATGATATAAGAGCGAATTATAATGGGAGACGGTGGAAGAACTGAATAAGTCTTTGCTGTGAAAGACATTAACAGTACACTGAACTTTCAAGGCTGCCAGGGAAGAGAGTGAGTGCTGTCATAATTACCAGAGAGAAGGTGCTTGGGAAGTTAAATTGGCTAAGGGTAGATAAGTCTCCCGGAGCAGATGGAATGCACCCTCGGGTTCTGAAAGAAGTAGCTGTGGAGATTGTGGAGTCTTCCAAGAATCAATGGATTCTGGCATGGTTCTGGAGGACTTGAAAATCAGAAAGGTCACTCCTCAATTTTTAAAAAAAAAGGAGAGAGGCAGCAGAAGAGCAATTATGGGCCTGTTAGTCGAACATCGGTGGTTGAGAAGTTGTTAGAGTCAATTTTCGAGGATGAGGTAATGACGAACCTGGAGGTGTCTGGCAAGAAAGGTCAGAGTCAGCAGGATTTCCCTTGAGGGAAAATCTTGCCTGACAAACCTACCGCAATTTTTTTCAGGAAACTGCAAACAGGCTGGACAAAGGACCCGCAGAGGATTTTGTATATTTGGACTTTCCAAAGGCTTTTTTTGACAAGATGCAAGTCATGAGGCTGTTTCACAAAATGAGAGCCCATGGAATAACAGAAAAGACATCAGTATGGGCAGAGCGTTGGCTAATCGGCAGGAAACAGAGAGCAGAAATAAAGGAATTCTATTCTGATTGAATCCTGCAAAACCATACTGGTAACCATTAGCCAATGTTGGGACATTGCATGTTTTACATTGTACATTAATGATTTAGAACGTGAAATAAATGGCTTTGTGGCTAACTTTACAGATAGATGGAGGGGCGGGTAGTGAGGGGGAAATGGAGAAGGTGGCAGAGAGACTGAGATTGATTAGGAGAATGGGCAAACAAGCAAATGAACTGCAATGTTGGAAAGTGTACTCTCATGCACTTACGTAGAAGTAATAAAAGGGCAAGCTAGTATTTCCATGGGGAGAAATTTCAAAATTTGGAGGTGGCAAGGAACTTGAAAGTCCTCATCCAGGATACACTAAACATTAACCAGAGGTGATCTCATTAAAGCTTAAAATTGTTGAAGGGCTTGACAGGCTGTGTTTAGGGAGAAGACCAGAACCAGGGTCACAGTTTGAGAATAACAGGCAAACCATTTGAGATGAGGATATGTTTCCTCACTCAACAAATTCTTTACTCAAAACAGCTGCCGACACTCAAGCATTGTTTTCTTTAAAGTGGAGATTCATACATTTCCTAGCATTAAGGGAATCAAGGAATATGGGAATGGTGCTTGAAAATGCACAGAGGAAGAGAGTACATGATCTAGTTCACACATGTCAAACTCTGGCCCACGGGCCAAATTATATTTGGCCCGCAAGATCATTTCAAAAGTGTATTAGAGGTGGCCCGCTGGCCGCCACGCCAGTATAGCACATGCACAGTAATACTACAAATCCCAGAATGCATTGGTGTCATCCCGCTAATCGCCCCCACCTCCTCTGTTTACGTTGCAGGGTCTCACCGTGGACTCTGGTTTTGGGGCCTGGCCGGTGTCAGGGGAAGCCAAGGCCGCTTCCCAGCGCCCGTAACCGGAGGCCTCGGGCCTGACCTTGCCAGGACCGTTGCCCACTCCCCCTCCCTGCCGCAGGCCGACCCGTGACTCAAGGTGACGGGGCCGCTGATCCGCTGAGATTCCCCCGCCCTGTCGTGTCCCCCCGCCCGCCCCCCCACCACAGCGCGGCCTGGCCGGTGTCAGGGGAAGCCAAGGCCGCTTCCCAGCGCCCGGAACCGGAGGCCTCGGGCCTGACCTCGCCAGGACTGTTGCCCACTCCCCCTCCCTGCCGCAGGCCGACCCGCGACTCACGGTGACGGGGCCGCTGATCCGCTGAGATGCCGCCCTGCAGCGAGAGCCGATGCCCCCGCACTGTCGTTGTCCAACCCGATCACCCTCAAACCCCGCCCTCCCGCACACAGGTCTGAGTAAGTATTATGAACTTTAATCTCAGGATAAAACGATCTTCCAATAGTTTCATGTCACAGTGATAAATATATTCCTAGTTAAAAATGGTCCTGCACCTGGATACAAGCTCATTAGGCATAAAACTTGAAAAGTGTGTAAATCAAAGGATATCTGTACCAATGGAAAAAGGGCATGGCAAATAACCCTGCTAGAGTTCATGCCCACAATCAGTCACCCATTTGATTGTTTCAGGAATCATGTTATTCTCCCACATTCTCAATAGCCCTCAGATTTTACTATTCGACAGCACACTAGCAACATTTGACAAATCCTCTATAGAGAAATATTATTTATTGAATATTTTATTTCTCATTTGTTAATGCTTCTGGAAAGAGTTTATCCAAAACTATTATTAAACATTTATTTTAAATAAGAAAAAGTTTAACATTACATATGTTGAAAGAAGAGAAAACATGCAGATGTTGTTGAAAATTTTCAATAAATATTTAGTTCGGCCCTCGACTTAGTCCAAGTTTTTAATTTTGGCCCTCCATGAATTTGAGTTTGACACCCCTGATCTAGTTGAATGGAAAAACAGACCAACTTACTTTGGCTCCTATTTAGAGTGCAACCCACACTGATAAGTCCAGTTACCTGTCAGTTTGTCTGGCCCACTCCGCTATCTCTGATCTTGATCTCCCACATTGCTCCTGTACGTGCAGTTTTGATGCAAGATCAATCACCTATAATATTAAAGAAACACAAGACTGGAGATGTTGGAAACTTGAGCAAACAAGGAACTCAGCAGGTCAGGCATGCTCAGTCAAGTATTGGGTTGGGATTCTTTATCAAGACTAAAAGAAAAAAGGGGTTGGCATTATGTACATGAGCAGGGGAGGTGAACAGAATGTTGAAGTAGTGAAACAAGTAGGGGAAAGGGGCCATTGAGATGAAGAGGAGGAATTAGAGAAAACAAGTTAGAACTACATCAGATAAAGAGATGGAAGGAATAGAGCTAGATAGAGTTAGGGGGGACCTTCAATTAGAAAAATCAATGGTCATGTCATTGGGTTTAAGGATGTACAGGAGGACTATGACAATTAGTTGCACCTGACAATGGATGAGACTGAGAACAGACATATCAGAATGGGAATAATGAGTGGAAATTATTGGCTATTGGCAGTTCAAGCTTAGATCCTCAGATAAAGGGTAGATGTTCAGAAAAGCAGGTCTGCATTTGGTCTCATCGATGTCGAGGCCACACTGAATGCAGTAGATTAGATTGGACAATGTGCAGGTAAAACTCTGCCTCATCAGGAAGGTCTGATTGTGACCCTGGATGGAGGTGAGGAGGAGCAGGGAGCTCTAAGGACACGCTTTTGCACTCTAATTGCAGTAGGGAAAGGCCTGATGAGATGGAAGGCTCGATGGGAAGGGAAGAGAGACAGGTCCCTGCCAAAAGCAGATGAAGATATGGCTACCGAGCAGTGCCATTCACATCCACAGTGATGAAGTGCTTCGAGAGGCTTGTGTTGAAGCATCTCAGCTCGTGTTTGAGCAGCGACATGGCTCTGTTCCAATTTGCCTACTGCAGCAATAGATATGTGGCAGATTCCATCTCACCACGTCGTCCTCAATACCCCACTGTGCAACTGGATCCTGGATTTCCTCACCTCCAGACCCCAATCAGTGTGGAATGGCAAGAACATCTCCTCCACAGTACCAGAACACCACAGGGTTGCATCACTTCCATCCTGCTCTACTTGCTTTACACCTTCAACTGTGTGCCTCAAGTCGACAATAACACCATCTACAAATTTGCTATCAATATGCAGTAGTAGGTTGTATAAAAAGGGGTGAGAGTCAGCATACAAGAAGGAGGCTGAAAACCTCACCAATATCACCAAAACCAAGGAGCAGATTGTAGACTTTAGGAGGGGAAAACCAGAGGTGTATGATTCAGCAATCATTGCAAGGTCAGAAGTGACATCTAAGGTGTCAGCAAATTTAAATTCCTGACAGTCATTATCTCGGAGGATCTTCCTAGGTCCCAACGTTCTAATGTCATCGTGAAGAAAGAACGTCAGCACCTTCACTTCCTCAGGAGTTTGCAAAAGCTTGGCTTGACACCAGAAGCATTGGCAAACTTCTACTGATGTGTAATGGAAAGTTTTGTGACTGGCTGGATCACGGCTTGGTATGGGGACACCAGTACCTCTGAACAGAAAACCTTACAAAATGTAATGGACACAGCCCAGTACATCACAGGCAAAACTCTGCCCACAATCGAGAAAATCTACATGGTATGCTGCCGCCGGAGAGCAGCAGCAGCCTCCAGTTCATCTTCTGTCCTCACTACCACTCTCAGGAGAGTGGTGCAAGTGCCACAAGACTTGTACCACCAGGTATAGAAACAAGTAACAGACTCAGAGACCTATTTAAGAAGTTTTATTTTGCACATCATTAATGACTATTTGTATTTAATGCATTAACACTTCTCTCTTTATTGATATATATATATATATATATATATATATATATATCTTTCTCTAGTTTACACTACCGATAAGTAGAACTTCTGCCTGGCCTCCAGGAAAAATAATCTCAGGTTTCCTGTATCATGTATGTACTCTGACAATAAATTTGAACTTGAAGGTGAGGTCTTGAACTTGATGGTGAGGTCTTGAACTTGATGGTGAGGTCTTGAACCTGATGGTGAGGTCTTGAACTTGATGGTAAGGTCTTGAACTTGATGGTAAGGTTTTGAACTTGATGGTGGGGTCTTGAACTTGATGGTGAGGTCTTGAACTTGATGATGAGGTCTTGAACTTGATGGTGAGGTCTTGAACTTGATGGTGAGGTCTTGAACTTGACGGTGAGGTCTTGAATTTGATGGTGAGGTCTTGAACTTGATGGTGAGGTCTTGCTGAATTTGAAGATGCAGAGGCCGGTGGGATGCAAATTAAGGACAAGAGTGTGTCTCTCCTTGTTCTAACTAACATGAGGTGGGTACAGTCTGAAATGGAGATGCAGCTACAGACTTCATCAAATGGCATTTAGGGGGAAATCCATGTTTATTAAATAAAGAGGACATTTTGGATGTCCTGGAGTGGAAGACCTCATCCTGGGAACGGATAAAGTGGAGAGAGAGGAATTGGGAGAAAGGGATAATGTCCTTGCAAGAGGTAAGGTGAGAAGAGGTATTATCCAAGTATCTGTGGGAGTCAGTGAGTTTGTGATAGATGGCCAAGGATAGTTTATTACTCGAGAGGTCCAGAAGGGGAAGAGAGGTGTCAGCAACAGGCAAAGTTAATGAAATTGTGGAATTCTGCATGGGTAGAAGTGGTAGCGCCAGTGCATTCGTCAATGGAGCAGAGGAATATTTGGGGAATGTCACTTATAAGATTGGAACAGGAACCCTTCCATAGACCCAACGAACAGGCAGTCCTTGAATAGGAAACAATCTGCTGGATGAACTTAGCAGGTCAATCAACAGATGTTTCTCAAACCATGCAGTTCTTCCAGCAGATTGTTTGTGGCTCCAGATTCCAGCTTCTGCAGTCTCTTGTGTGTCTCAGAACCAGAGAAGGATTGAACAGGGACTAAAATAAAAATGTAATATAATACCCCATCAATATGATCTGAGTTTTTCTCTCTCTGTAGAGTTTTTCCAGTGGCTTCTTATCTTCAATTTCCAGTAGCTGCTGTGTTTTATCTCTCACAGTTCCAGCATCACTTTTCTTTCCTGCCCTCATTCATTTCCTTGTATTTACACTTTGTGATGGAGCGTGGCATTGCATGTACACTGTACAGGTTGGCCCACCTCCGACTCTGCAACTCCTCCCTGTAAGATTCCCCAATAAAGGCTGGGCTGCCCTAGTCTCCTCCCTTCATGCCAGCCTTGGAACCGGGCCAGCACCATGTGAAAGCGTGCCTGTGTTTTAGGTTATTAAAGCCTTTAATCACTCGCTTCGAGCCTGCTTGTGGTTATTGATCATGCTACACACTTCTTCAAACGTCATCCATCAACCTGCCTTCGACCACATCTCTACCACTCCTGGCAATCATGGTCTCCACTCTATTCCAATTATTTACTTTGTTCTCACCATCCTCTCCCCACCCTTTTCTCATTCTTGTGATAAGTCATCAGTCTGAAATATTAACTCTGCTGTTCTCTCCACAGTCTTGCTTGATGTAATTTTAATTTTTAATTTAGACATACAACACGGTATCAGGCCATTTCGGCCCACAAGTCCGAGCCACCTAATTAACCTACAACCTCCGGTTCATTTTGAACAGTGGGAGGAAACTGGATCCCCCAGGGAGAAAACCCACACAGATGTGGGGAAAACATACAAACTCCTTACAGTCAGTGTGGGATTTGAACCCTTGTCCCGACTGCTGTAAAGACGTTGATACACCAATCGTGCTACACTATGTTGTGCATTTTCAGGGGGATTTTTCATTTAATGTTTTAATTTGCAAAACCACAACATGGTGGTTTGAGGAAGTCATTTTTACAGAGACATTCACCTGCATTAATAAAAATGACTTGTTAACAGATGGCCAAACTTAACACATCGTTAGTAAAACATTTTTGCAAGCCCAAGAAGCATTTTAATGTAACATTATTCAAATATCTGCAGTCAGAAAGAAACTATATTTTCCAAATGAATTTTATAGTAAACGTCAAGTGTGTTCTTGCAAAAGTTTCTTTTTTGTTTCACCTTTTGAACTCAAACTTCAATCCAAACACACATTTATAGTCCAAATAATGTCATCCCCCTCCTGGTGGACACATCTTTATACATTTCATCTGTTGGATCAAAGGGTCAGACACATATTAAGGTTCCCAAGTGCGTCCAAGTATTTCAAACTACCCATTTTATCCTGATAAAATAGTAGAATATCACAAGAGCACAAAAGAATACGCTGTCTTCAGAAAGAGCAACTCCTTAGCTCTGGTCAGTTGAAAAGCAGAGGAGTAAGGAGAAAATTCAATCAAGCTGTTCTAGATGAGCGGTCTATGATGAGAAAAAACGTCATGAGATATGATCAACGACTTTGATTCTCCAATCCTGACCCTCACCTGGTGATGATCTATAAAAGAAATCAAGCCTTATTAAATGAAAACTGAACAGAAAGCCATTGTCAACTTCAATTCAAAGACAGAGTTGCGGTGCATCGGAAAAAGATCTACCACCAACCAAATCCATGAAAGAGCTTAAATGGTGAAGCATGGGTACACTTCCAGCTGGGATTGAAGGGGATAGGTGGCCATTTGTCAGATGGAAGATAGAAATGCCACTAACTGGTATAACTGGTATAAAGGGTGATTAAAGGTGATGCAGATTTTCAAGAGGTGCAGATATTTATGCAGATGATGTTAAAGGGCCTGGAAAACTGAAAGACCAAAAGGAGAAGAAATAATGTTAACAAAGAGAATAGGAAATCAGAAGATAGCCTGAGAGTACAGCAATGGTACATAGAAATGAATAAATGTATTCCATTGGAAAAAATAACATATAATTTAAACATCACAGTATTCAAACAAATCTGGAAACCGTACATGGAACACAACAGAGAAGTCCTACCGCGGACCTCCACCCCCTAAAATGACAGAAGGAGAAGAAGACGAAATGAACTGACCCCAGTGTGTAAAAGTAGATGACACAATTTTCTTGTTTATTTTCATTGTGTGATGACATTGTTTAATGGGTTTAATATATCGAATATGTTGAATGTTTAGTGGGTGAGAAGGAGGGAGGGAAGGGAGGGGGGAAAAGGGTAGAAAATGACTGTGTATATTCAAGAGGGAAATGTTTATGTGTATTTTGGTCAATATAGTTCATAGTGTGAAAAATTTTTTAAAAATTTAAAAAAAGAGAAAAGCTAACTTCCCTCAGGATTTAGTTGTTTGACGGGAGAATAAAAGGAATCCCAGATACCTTAATAAAAGGTTCTCAACCTTTTTCTTTCCACTCGCATACCACTTTAAGTATTTCCTATGCTATAGGTGATCTGTGATTAGTAAGGGATTGCTTAAGGTGGTTTGTGGGCAGAAAGAAAAAGTTTGAAAACCTCTGTTTTAATTGTACGTAATTGAGTCGTTATGTGCACGGTTTCATAACTCCAAAGGAAATGGGCCAATGACAATTTGTCTCAAGAAAAATATTTGACTAAACTATTAAGGCAGTGGTTCTCAACCTTCCCCTTCCACTCACATACCACCTTAAGCAATCGCTCCCCAATCACAGAGCAATTATGGCATAGGGATTATTTAAAGTGGTATGTGAGTGGAAAGAAAAAGGCTGAGAACCACTGCCTTAATAGTTTAGTCAAACAGTTCCAAACCATTAATGCGATCTGAAATTTGCATTTCTTCCAAAGACCTTGTGAGCTACTAAACTTGATTTGGTAATGGGCTATTCCATTATGTTTGAAGAAACAAGCCTCAGTAAAACTCATGTCAACAGCTGCAGGTACAGACTTGATAGGCCAAGTGGCCTCCTTGTGTACTACAATAACGTGATGACTCCCTGATAGCTCAGTTCATCAGAGGTTTGATGCAAAGGTTATGTTTCAAGCAGCATTTTGTTCATGAGGAAGGAAAAGTTGATAGCCAGTGCACAACTGTTAAAAGAACAGAGGGAGATCTTACAGTGGATAGCCACAATAAAAGGGTAATAAATTAATCTTTTGTTCATTGCTTCCTCAGCAAATGTTTCCAGTAATGTTCACTTTGTTCATTTTATACTTGAATGAAATTAATGAATAGATGATAGTTTGACAAGCTATATCTACTGGCAGTGTTCCACACAATGCATCACTAGTCCTTACAATGTCGGCCTCAACAATCAATGCACAATCAATGGGCTGTCTGTGTTGGACACTTCTCTATATCCATGAAAATAAACAACCATCAGGGACTCACCATCAGGGACTCATCATAAGGTTCAGACCATATTCAAGTCACGAAAGCAGGACTTGTGAGCATCACCTAACCCGGTGATGTACTGCAATCTTGACATGTCGATGATTAAGGATTGAAACACCTTACCACCTTGTTTGTTTGGCTCCCGGTATGTGATTGCAAAAATAAAAATCTTGTTTGCTATGCACTCAAGAATGCTATATGGGCTTATTGTAGCAGCTCACTCACCAGTGCAACACATCAGGTGCATAAAACAAACAGTCTTTCTCTCAACATTACCTGACTTGAAAGTACATATAATGCTAACCACAGATTTGCATGTTAAAGTATGACAAAGAAACCATTCTGGGAAGTATAAGCCTCAACATGGTGCCAGTTTGGAGAGTTACAAATGTGAACCGAGTTTGGTTCCCCAACAAAAAATAAATCAAAACCAGTGATGAAAGGCATGCTGCAATGACGGCCTATCTCCAGCCCATGATCATCTGAGGCCATTGAAGAGGCAATCAGAACATTTAACCAAAAGTGCAAGCTGATTTTCCACTGTTTTATGATGGAAAAGGTCAGCAGGAGCCTGGTTTGCATATGTGAACAAAGACTTCCTTTTCAGTATTTTTATTGGTTTCATCAAATAAATGTTACATAGGTGCATGACGATAAACAAAATATTGAAAAATCTTATTATAGTAATAAAAATGGTATTGAAACCTACATTACATTGAAAAGAAGTAAGACAAAACGCAACTAATTATCCATCCCCTCCCTTCGGAGGCTACTGGTTTAACGCAAACGGTCCACTACTAGTAATAAAAAAAAGGTAAACAATGGGGTCAAAAACCAGAAACCAATTAATCTTACAAATTTTGAATATAATTAAGAAAGGAACCCATAAAGAAGCAAAGTTAATGTTCATTTCAGTAGTGGAACATTTCATTTTCTCCAAAGTCAAACATGCCAACATATCTGAATCAGAATCAGGATATATTGTCACGAACATGAAATTCGGTGTCTTGAAGAGCCTCATAGTTCAGACATTCCTATTATAACCATCTTACAACATTACGATATTTTAAAAAATTAAAATAATAGTGCACAAAAAGAAAGGCAGTGTCTTTGGTTCGTTGGTTATTCAGGAACCTGATGGCAGCAGATTCAGACTTGGCCTTTATTGCAAAGGGTAAAGAGTCCATTAGTAGGACTATTTGATGTAATGTTACAGGGCACTGGTGAGACAACACTTGGGGTGCTGCTCACAGTAGCGGTTAGTCCAACACCAGCAATCGGGACCAGACTAGGGTTCAATTCCCACGCTGTCTGTAAGGAGTTTGTACATTCTCCCTGTGTCTGCGTGGATTTTCTCTGGTATCTCTGGTTTCCTCCCACCGTTCAAAACGTACCGGCAATGTAGGTTAATCAGGTGTAAATTGGATAGCACAGACTCGTGGGCCAAAATGGTCTGTTTCCATGCTGTACGTATCTTCTCTGGAGGCAATGCAGAGAAGGATCACTAGCTTGATTCCTGGTATGATGGAATTGACATCCTGAAGAGAAGTTGAATAGGTTGGATGTAACAGAGAGTTCTGGTCTCCTTACTTGAGGAAGGATGTACTCAGATTGGAGGTGGTGCAGAGGAGGTTTACTGGGTTGATTCCAGAGGTGAAGGGGTTAGCCTTTGAGGAGAGATTGAGTCATCTGGAACAGTACTTGCTGGAATTTAGAAGAATGAGAGGAGATCTTGTAGAAACATAAAATTATGGAAGATTTAGTTAAGACAGAGGTAGGTAAGTTGCTTCCATTGGTGTGGGAGACTAGAACTAGGGGACATAGCCTCAAGATTCAGGTTAATAGATTTTGGATGGAGAGGAGAAGGAAATGCTTTTCCCAGAGGGAGGTGAATCCATGGAACTTGCTGCCCTTTGAAGCAGGGGAGAATACCTCAGTAAATATATTTAAGACAAGGTTGGATAGATTTTTACATAGATGGGAAATTATGGAATATGGTGAAAAGGCAGATGGGTGGAGATAAGCCTATCATCAAATCAGCCATGATCTCCTTGAATCGCAGAGCAGGTTTGATGGGGCGGATGGCCTATTCCTGCTATTCCTCATGTTCTTATGTTCTTAAACACAGAGTTTAGAAGAATGACATATGATCTTATTGAAGCACATGACATTCTGAAGTGGAATGGCAGGTAGGACATTAAAAGGATATGGGGTTTAGCTGGAACTAAGAAGCATAAAGGTTGTCATAGCTGAAGGGTGGTCCTGAGGACGAGCTCCAACTGCTGCCAAATGCTCTTTATGGCATGCATCTCAAACAGCCTCTGACAACCAAGTCCAACTCCTGGCCTTCATGTGGGGCATAATTCTTATGCCTGGTGAAACTGTTCTCACTGACAAGAGAAGGGGCAAAAGCAGACAACTGGCGCCTTGAAACCAGTCGATCCAGTCAGATGGGGCTCATTAACCATGGATGGTGACTCATCCAGGGGAGGGAAAACTCCACTTTTGAACCTCCACTGCCTTGTGGCTATACCCTCTTACGGCAAAGACTTTGGAAATAAACCCAGAGGAAAGAACCAGAGTCAGAATCCCGAAGGCAGCTGAATGCTGTACCCAGCACTTTCACGGCAACTCTTCGATGCTGCTGGCGCCAAACTGCATCGACCTTTGTTGTTCTTTTTGATCTGTCATTAGCATGGATCTCCATATCAACTCTGCCCTGGCTTGCACCCTGGAGAGGCCACTCCACAGTGACTACCAGAGGCGCAGTACCCATGGTCGACCACAACCAACGAAGGCCAAAGAAGAAAAAAAGAAACATAGAATGAGGAGTCAACCATTCAATACGGAGATAAGGAAGTTTTCTTCAGCAGAGGATTTGAAATTATGTAATTGAGAGAGACCAGCAAACATTTAAACTGCAAGCGAGTCAAGGATTTCTCAAAGAGAGAGCAGGAATGTGATATTGAGACCAGAAATGGATCAGTCATGAACTTACAGACTACAGGGTCAGAGCTACTCAATTATTATACTCCTGTTAAATTCTTATTTAGATCACATAACAAATTATGTGAAGGGATAAACACTTACAAGAGGACATGCAAGTATGTTGAGTCGTTGAGGGGGCAAAGATGTCCGTGAAGGTTATGAAGATGATACCTCATTTGTACGTCATGGGGCCAGCAGGTGAGAAGGAATGAAATCCACTTGCAGCCTCCACCAGAACTGATGCATCAGGTTTTAGCAGGCAACACTGACAGCTGGTGTTACTTCTGCAACAGAAATGGCAGAAACATCATCTCCAAAATGAGGGATCACTGACAGGAGAACTAGCTTCTCACCATAAACTGAACATGAGTCCCCACCTAGAGCTTCATTCACATTAGATATTGTGTAAGAAGCATGGCAAGCAGTTACAGAGCTTAATTTAAAAACAATTCATATCTTGAAAATTTTAAGAAAACTGACCAATCAAATAAATGGCTATATGATGACAAGAAATAATAGATACCTCTATTTTTACAGATAAACGTATACCATAATAGTGTTATACTTATAGGACTCACTCAAGAGTGCAGAACATTTACTGTGGACAACTAATATTGCATCACTTGACAGCATGTAGTCTGCAGCCTTGAAATAAATTACATTTTTAAAATTTAAATGTTATATGCAGAGATACAGCACAGTAACAGGCCCTTATGACCAACGCAGATCACTGGGTGAACATACAAATGCCATTCAGACAGCCCCCGATTTGAACGCGGGTCGCTGATGCTGCAATAGTATCATCCTAACCATGTTAGCCCACATATCTTGAGTCTTAAATTGTTCTTGTAATGGATCTGTGTTAATATTAAGCTATATTTCCTACAAATATGTCTTAGGGAACATAGTGGGTTTGAAACAAGGTTACACACACCCATAAAATACATTCAGAAGTGAGGTCATTTTTTTGGAGTCGTGACATCTGCAAGTCAGAGTTATGGACACGTGGTTTCCAAGAAACGGAGCTGACAACTGTTAAAGATTCCTGTAAATAGTAATATGGTTTCCAAGAATTTAGGCTGATATCATTGACGATATAATGTCACATGATTTTGAGAAATATATTGTCAAATTCAGACATTTTGAGCCAGTTCATAAGTCAAGACCCTGTTGGACCCTTGTGAAAGACAGGGTTGAATTGCAGTAACTGAATAGGTGCTGTTATGTGTTACTTCTAATAAAAGGAGAATGCAGAAATAAGCACTTTCCAACTGCTTTTCTTTTCCTTCCTCATCATGGAAGTAAACTCTGTGATTCTTAAGATAAGAGGGAGTTGATGATCATTCGCATGAGAGATTAAGAAGCCCAACCTGGAAAATGGCTCAACAAGGTTTGTGAGTTTGGAAAAATCTAAGTACTTGAGTGCTAACAAATACTTCATTATTACTTTTAAGCAACAATTTAAAGAACTCAATGCTTCATATTTACTTTATAATTGCTTGTGGACCCCAATTTAAAAAGATCCAGAAGTTCAACAAGAAGTTTGAAAATGGACTTTAAAATCGACTTTTCAGACTCAAGTTTAAACTGAAACAGTTTTGGACTTTAAACCACATACATTTACATTTGCGCATAGTGGGGTTAAATTTAGAGTTAAGAAAGAAATGTTATGTTATTAATAGTTTAATAAAATCTATTATTTTGAATTTACCATTGTCTGGTGAACATTCCATTGCTGTTCCTTTGTTAGTACTAATAAGGTTTGTCAGTTTGTAGCATACTTAACAACAAGCTACATCAGCTCCAACACTAGTTGACCAAATCATTTCTTGCATTGACTGTTTATATATCTGCAATGGAAATATAATGTAAAATAAATTGATGGCCGTCACCCTCTTAAGTCAGCCATCACCAGCTCACCCAAGTCATAATAGTTAGGGATACTTTGAGGAAAATAGGCTAAATTAATATTGACCCAGACCTTTTTAATATTAGCATTCAAATTTTTAACTAAAAATAACTAATTCTCAATCCACAAATTAAAGCAAAATTTATCAAACCATTTGGCGTGTACACACTGAACCTTGTGGTCAAGGTGGACCTGAACACTTACAGCACATCATTCAGTATTTCTCATACTGGAATGAGCAATGATAAAGGAATTGATATCGTTGATGAATACAAGTTCCCTCTATCTGTAGCTTTCACAAAACTCTCCATTTCTTTTCTCCACACAATGTTGGACAAATTATCCTTCTTCATTCCCATCCCATTGCTCTCACTTGCATCTTCCTGCTTCATCTGTTACATAATGAGCAAATAACATCATCCACATGTTCAGTATAAACATGAAAAGAATAATGGAGATTAATTGATAACAGGCAGCCCAAATGGTGGGTTGCCATCTGCAATACTGCAAGGGCTATTGATTAAAGTCCCAGAGCTCCATTTCATTCAGCTTTGTTTACCAAATTGTGATAATGGGGATTGAGTTTCAGGCAAGCTGTTTGACTGCACTTTCTACCATTGAGAGATTGGCCAACCCTGCCACATTTAAATTATTCCATTGTTTTATGAACATATAGATGATAAAAAGACTATGATTGAGGTCGTGCTTGGAGCCCCACTCTTGCTCTACCTACCAAATATAACTCGACCTGCAGTTCCATTAATTTGTGTTTATTTTATTTATGACTATTCATCTTCAGTTCAAGGCCTTCCTTCAGCCCAGAAAGGTGCATTTTCTGCTTCAGTATCCCTGAATCACAGGTTCAATCCAGTCCCTCAGCTGATGGTTTTCTACCGATGGGGGCTAAATTATGGGAAATGTTGAACATTCACAATATAACGAAGCCAAAGATGTTCCCTATGAATCATCCTGGCTGACATTTCATTCTACTTGTCTCCTACCCACTAAATTTCCCTTTTCTTTTGGTGACAAGCAAAACTCTACTTCACGCCCATGTACTTGACAACAAAGATTTTGCTTCCTGTACATTTTTGGGTGTATTGCATGGATTTTGGGCAGCTGATCACAAAAATCACCTTACAATTTTCCTATCATGTACCATTTTTAGATATAAACTCTCTTTGTGATTTCCTGTCATATCTGTAACATGTTTCAAGCATATAAAACCATGAAGTACAACATGTCATTGAAAATTGTTTTCTGCATTCGCACTTGGACTTCTTTCCTGCTGATCTTGGTACAGTCCGTGACGAGCATGTGTAATGCGCGTCAAAAGAACCAAAGACTTGTTGATCCAAACCAAGGCTTTTATTAACTAAAAGACTGGAGCATATCACAAGTAGGTCAACCAGTCCAGAATGACCTGGTCTGGCTAGGAGAAATCCAGTAGGTGTGGCTACACTCTCAGCCAATCACAGTCATCCTACACTACCATCTGTACATATTGGTGATAGAATCTGTACTATCACAGCATGGTAAAAAGATTTCACCAGGACACTGCGACCATGGAAAAATGGTATCAGCGCAACTGGAATTCATCCATGCTAGCCAACGATTGTTGGACACTAGCATTAGAGGCATCAGATGCTGAGTACAAATTTAAAAAAGCAGCAAAACATGTTTAGGTCAGTTGAACTAATGCAATGTGTCAGCGTCACTATGAGTAGAAACATTAAATTCAATAAATGTTCATGTAATGTTTCTCCAACTTCCTACTTGATACAGCAAGAAATTAACTTTGAGTTCAGCTTGAAGTTCTCCGTCGTAATCCTCATTTTCTTTTCAGGAAGAAAACCTTTTGAAAACATTTTTTTCTATGACCACGATTGTGATTTTCCATGTAAATTCCTAACTATATTCCAATTCATAGATTATTCATCTAGAATAAGCACCTTCAAGAAATATTCCACTTTTGGTTTTTGTGCTTTGTTTAAAAAGTCAATTTTTTAAACCGAAAATAATGCTTAGTTAAACCCTCTTGCAAGTGTGAATGAGAGAGTGTTTGTACAGGTAGTCCTCGACTTCCAACCTACTCGAGTTATGTCCATCCACACATACATCCAAAATCGTTATTAAAGCTACTGTACAAGCATATATTTTGTATTAAAAGTACTGTATATACTGGTCTCCGGGCTCCTGTCGGCAGCACGGGGTCCCCACTCCCATCGGCAGCCTGAGGTCCCCACTCCAGGTAATCCTTGACTTACGACCAACGCGAGTTATGACCAATCTGTCTGTCCAAATTATGGTCGTAAGTCAGGAACTACGTGAATTCTCAGAACCAGGTGGTGGCCCATGGCCTGTATTTGATGCACACCCTCAGATTTCCTCCCATTTCATGAAGAGAAGCATTAGGAGTTTCTAGACAAATTAGGTAAATAATGCATAGCTTCAGGCATCAGACACCACAAGTTACTACCAAAACAATAGCCTACCTCAGGTATTTTTTCATTGAAAATTTCACCATTTGAAACACTATGGGAAAATGTACACAGCCACCGCATTCCAGAATATTGTTCCCAAAATTCCACAATGCAGTCTGTGTAAAAGTTCCCGAGAGAATTTCACAGAACGCCTGCAGTCTAAACACAACTGCAGGTGTTCATCAGCAATGGGCTAATGAATGGGGCATATTGATGCTGTATGTCGCACATAGGCTATATGTCACAGTCAGCAGTGGCATCCCATGTCAATCAAAAATACCGCACCTTAGGTATTTGGTGTAAACGTGCAGTGAGATCGAAATTTTTGCCATTCTGGTCATTCCAGTGTGAACAGCTACTCCAGAAGGTAGGTGTGATAATGGCTGATGGAAAAAAACGTCAGTTATGTGTAAAAACATAAAAGCTTGTTACTGTATTGCAAACAGTTCAGAGAACGTTTACTAGTCTTACACCTGGAATGAGTGGGGTGTTTTTCCATGAAAAGTTGTGCAGGCTACGCCTGTAATCATTGGGGTTTAGGAGTGACTTGAAACAAATGATCTGAGGGGCCTCAACAAGGTGGACATGTAGAGGATGTTTCCACATTTGGGAGAATGTAGATGCTGGTGTTCACTGTCAAGCAAAGATAAGGCAAAAAGACAAGTCATGTTTATTGTCATCTGATTGTACAAGTGCCACCAGCATTCTCCGGTACCCGGTGCGAAAAAAAAAGCAGACCTACAACCAGACGTAGCACACATAGATATGCAGGACAATTATTTCACCTATAGAAATAAATAAATAGATATGATTTCATGAAAATGAGATTCTCAGATGGTTTGTGTGAGCAGTTCCATTGGTTGTTTAGTATTCTCACTGCCCGTGGGAAGAAGCTGATCCACAACCTAATGGTGCTGGCTCTGATCCTCCTGTATCTCTTCCCCCACATGAGCAGCTGAAAGATGCTATATGCGGGGTAGAAGGGGTCCTCAATTATTTTTGTACACTCTCTTCAGAGAATGATCCCAGTAGATCACATCAATGGAGGGGAGGGAGATTCCAGTGATCCTCTCTGCCACTCATAGTTCTGTGGATTGATCTCCAATCCATTTCTTGGCAGCAACCAATACCACATTGTGAAATAGCCAGCTAAGACACTCTCGAGAGAGCTCCTTTAGAAAGGTGGCATAATGGTGGCTGGTAGCCATGCCCGCTTCAGTCTTCTCAGCAAGTGCAGTCGCTTTTGCGCCTTCCTAACAAGTGAGGAGATGTTGAGTGTCCACAATAGGTCAGTAGTTCAGTGAACTCCAAGGAACTTGGTGCTCTCTCACACTCTCTACTACAGAGTTGCTGATATGTAGTGGAGGGTGGTAAATCCTGGTCCTCCTGAAATCCTTGATCAACTCCTTTAGCTTGTCCACATTGAGACACTTGTGGTCACTTTCGCACCATTTCATGAGATTTTCCACCGCTTCTCTGTAGTGCGACTCGTTTTTGCTGATGAGATGACACATCTATGTTGTCAACTGTAAACTTGATGACACAGTTAGAGCTGGATCTGGCAATGCAGACATGGGTCAATAGCATGAACAGGGCTGAGCACATAGACATGAGGAGCGATGGTGCTTGATGTTCTGCTACCCACCTCGACAGGGAGGGGTTTTGAGTCCTAGTGAGGACAGTTTCTCCACAAGCTTCTGGGGAATGATCATATTAAATGCCAAGCTGAAGTCAATGATCAACAGCCCGGTGTTCGAAACATCATTCTCCAGGTGGGTCAGAATGGAGAGAATTGACAAGGCTATAGCATCTTCTTTGGAACTGCTTCTTCCATAGGTGAATTGAAATGTGTCCAGTATCTCTGTGAGGTGTACATTGATGCATTCCATCACCAGACGCTCAAAGCATTTCATAATAGTGGTACCGGAATGATGGTAGCTGCCTTGAACTTTGCAGGAACGATGTTGAAGATGTTTGAGAATACCTCCTCCAATTGGTCTGCACAGTCCTTCAGTACCCACCCAGGTACGAGATCTGTTCCCGCCACCTTGTATGGGTTCACATTGGATAGGGTTCTCCTCATCTCACCGCAGCCATGTAGAGCCCCCCGTTCAACAGGGGGACATGGAGCTTTTTTTGGCATCATCCTGCTCGTCTCATCAAACTGCGCCGAGAAAGTGTTCAGTCTGTCCAGAAGGGAAGAATCATTGTCTTTAACTCGAAAGGTTGACTTGTGATCCTTTATAGTCTTGATCCTTTACTACATGTTCCTCATGTTGCCAGTGTCGCACAGCTGTCTGTGGATCTTCTGTACGTTCTCCCGCTTTGCATGGGAGAGTTTAGCCCTGGCTTATCTTAATTCCATCCTATCCCCTGTTCTGAAGACAGCTTCATGAAAAGGGCCCAGATCTCCTTCTGAGAAGGACCCGGACCTTTGCATTCTACCACGGTTTCTGGTTAGCCCTGGTTGTGAAGCATTTGATCTCGGTGTCATCCTCAATGCGATTGCTGATGCCATCAGTCACTAAGGTCATGTACTCCTCTATGTTTACACGAGCATTGAAGGTGGCCACCTCCCTGAAACTGCCCCAGTCTGTGGTCTCACTGCAGTCTTGCAGTGTAGCTGCGGTTCCTCCCGGGCCATGTCCTGATCTCCCTGCGAACTGACCTAGTTTGCTTTGCCAGCAGTCTGTACGCCAGGGTTAGCAGGGTTATGCGATCCGAGTAACCAAGAGAGGGGGGGGCAAGAAGCAGCCTTGTATGCACCAGAGAATTTGGTGTACACCTAATCCAAGGTGTTCTCTCCTCTGCTAAAACTGTGGTAAGACCATTTTCAGGTTGGCGTGATTGAAGTCAGCACCAACAATCACGGCAATGTCTGGGCTTCCTCGATGTCACTGTAAAGCACCAAAAACATTTTTTTTCTGTGAGGGTCAGAAATCTTTGGAACTAGACTTTGAATGTTTCCAAGGCCAAGGTATCTGAATCCTTGATTGTCACTGGAGTGTAAATGAGAAGGTCAAGTTGAAGTTATACCTAAAACGGTCATGATTTTTTTTTGATTTAGAGGTCGAGCACAGTCACAGACCTTTCTGGCGCATGAGCCCACCCAAATACACCTCTTCTCATCTCTTTGGCTTGGCTTCGCAGACGAAGATTTATGGAGGGGTAAATGTCCACGTCAGCTGCAGGCTCGTTTGTGGCTGACAAGTCCGACGCGGGACAGGCAGACACGGTTGCAGCGGTTGCAGGGGAAAATTGGTGGGTTGGGGTTGGGTGTTGGGTTTTGCCACCTCAGTGAGGTGGGCCCTGCGGTCTTCTTCAAAGGAGGTTGCTGCCCGCCGAACTGTGAGGCGCCAAGATGCACGGTTGGAGGCGAGATCAGCCCACTGGCGGTGGTCAATGTGGCAGGCACCAAGAGATTTCTTTAGGCAGTCCTGGTACCTCTTCTTTGGTGCACCTCTGTCTCGGTGGCCAGTGGAGAGCTCGCCATAGAACACGATCTTGGGAAGGCGATGGTCCTCCATTCTGGAGACGTGACCTACCCAGCGCAGTTGGATCTTCAGCAAATACACCTATATAACCAATTAACCCCATATATCTTTGGAACATGGGAGAGAAAAAAAATAATCGCAGCACCCAAGAAGAAATTCATACGGTCAGGGGGAGAGCATACAAAACCCTTACAGGCAACGGCAGATTAAAACCCAGGTTACTGGCGCTGTAATAATGCTGCATCCATCCATACCTGCTGCTTTGCCACTTTTCAGTTGTTCGATTGCCTTATATGTCTCATCCAGGGTGAGGACCTCATCCAGATCTAGCTTTAGGGGCTGTTGAGGGAGCTGGAGCAGGGCGGAATCTTGGACTGAGCGGTTGGCACTGAAAAGAGATTGGAAGTGTTCTGACCATCGGTTGAGGATGGAGATCTTGTCGCTGAGGAGGACTTTGCCGTCTGAGCTGCGCAGCGGGCTTTGGACTTGGGGTGAGGGGCCGTACACAGCCTTTAGAGCCTCGTAGAAACCCCTGAAGTCACCAATGTCCGCGCTGAACTGGGTTCGTTTGGCGAGGTTAGTCCACCACTCATTTTGGATCTCCCGGAGTTTGCGCTGAAGATGGCTGCATGCGTGACGGAAGGCTTGTTTCTTCTCTGGACAGGACGGCTTTGTAAGGTGAGCCTGGTGGGCAGCTCACTTCTTTGCCAGCAGCTCCTGGATTTCCTGGCTGTTTTCGTCAAACCAGTCCTTGTTTTTCCTGGAGGAGAAGCCCAGTACCTCTTCAGTGGATTGCAGTATGGTAGTCTTCAACTGATCCCAGAGGGTTTCAGGGGACGGGTCCGTGAGGCGGGTTGCTTCATCGAGCTTTGCTTTGAGGTTTGCCTGGAAGTTTCCTCTCGCTTCGTCTGACTGCAGGTTTCCAACATTGAACCTCTTTCTGGGGGCTTTACTGTTCCTGGGCTTTGGCTTGAAGTGAAGGTTGAGCTTGCAGCGAACCAGCCGGTGGTCAGTGCGGCATTCCGCACTAGGCATGACCCTGGTGTGGAGCACATCTCGTTTGTCACTTTCTCGCACCAGGATGTAGTCCAGGAGGTGCCAGTGTTTGGATCGGGGATGCATCCAGGTGGTCTTAAGGCTGTCCCTCTGCTGAAAAAGGGTGTTTGTAATGACAAGCCGCTGTTCTGCGCAGAGCTCCAACAGGAGGCGCCCATTGTCGTTGCACTTGCCGACGCCATGCTTGCCCAGGATTCCTGGCCATGTTTCAGGCTGGCGGCAAAACTCTGCATGCCAAACTGCATGAGTTTTTCAAGCTTTGTTGGGACCAAGGAAAACTGCCTCAGGATCTTCGTGATGCCACCATCATCACCCTGTTCAAAAACAAAGGCGAGAAATCAGACTGCTCAAACTACAGGGGAATCACGCTCCTCTACATTGCAGGCAAAATCTTCGCTAGGATTCTACTAAATAGAATAATACCTAGTGTCGCCGAGAATATTCTCCCAGAATCACAGTGCGGCTTTCGCGCAAACAGAGGAACTACTGACATGGTCTTTGCCCTCAGACAGCTCCAAGAAAAGTGCAGAGAACAAAACAAAGGACTCTACATCACCTTTGTTGACCTCACCAAAGCCTTCGACACCGTGAGCAGGAAAGGGCTTTGGCAAATACTAGAGCGCATCGGATGTCCCCCAAAGTTCCTCAACATGATTATCCAACTGCACGAAAACCAACAAGGTCGGGTCAGATACAGCAATGAGCTCTCTGAACCCTTCTCCATTAACAATGGCGTGAAGCAAGGCTGTGTTCTCGCACCAGGAAACCTGGCCAGGTCTTCAGCATGATGCTGAACCAAGCCATGAAAGACCCCAACAATGAAGACGCTGTTTACATCCGGTACCGCACGGATGGCAGTCTCTTCAATCTGAGGCGCCTGAAAGCTCACACCAAGACACAAGAGAAACTTGTCCATGAACTACTCTTTGCAGACGATGCCGCTTTAGTTGCCCATTCAGAGCCAGCTCTTCAGCGCTTGACGTCCCGCTTTGCGGAAACTGCCGAAATGTTTGGCCTGGAAGTCAGCCTGAAGAAAACTGAGGTCCTCCATCAGCCAGCTCCCCACCATGACTACCAGCCCCCCACATCTCCATCGGGCACACAAAACTCAAAACGGTCAACCAGTTTACCTATCTCAGCTGCACCATTTCATCAGATGCAAGGATCGACAATGATATAGACAACAGACTCGCCAAGGCAAATAGCGCCTTTGGAAGACTACACAAAAGAGTCTGGAAAAACAACCAACTGAAAAACCTCACAAAGATAAGCGTATACAGAGCCGTTGTCATACCCACACTCCTGTTCGGCTCCGAATCATGGGTCCTCTACCGGCACCACCTACGGCTCCTAGAACGCTTCCACCAGCGTTGTCTCCGCTCCATCCTCAACATCCATTGGAGCGCTTTCATCCCTAACGTCGAAGTACTCGAGATGGCAGAGGTCGACAGCATAGAGTCCACACTGCTGAAGATCCAGCTGCGCTGGATGGGTCACGTCTCCAGAATGGAGGACCATCGCCTTCCCAAGATCGTGTTATATGGCGAGCTCTCCACTGGCCACCGTGACAGAGGTGCACCAAAGAAAAGGTACAAGGACTGCCTAAAGAAATCTCTTGGTGCCTGCCACATTGACCACCACCAGTGGGCTGATATCGCCTCAAACCGTGCATCTTGGCGCCTCACAGTTTGGCGGGCAGCAACCTCCTTTGAAGAAGACCACAGAGCCCACCTCACTGACAAAAGGCAAAGGAGGAAAAGCCCAACACCCAACCCCAACCAACCAATTTTCCCCTGCAGCCGCTGCAACCGTGTCTGCCTGTCCCGCATCGGACTTGTCAGCCACAAACGAGCCTGCAGCTGACGTGGACTTTTACCCCCTCCATAAATCTTCGTCTGCGAAGCCAAGCCAAAGAATAATGCTGCACTAATTGCTAACCTAACTGCCACCCATTAGATTAGATGGTGGAGCAGCCTTGAAGTGCCAAATGTTGTGACTGTGAATGGAATCACTGGAGACACAAACTGAGGGTGAAAAAGGTCACAAAATGCTGGCAGTCTCTTGGGAACTCCTACAGAGGAAATCTCCAAAATCAAAGCACTGTCAGGAACAAAGTTAACAACAGGTGATTCAATAAACTACAATGACATTGCTCACTTCAATATTTTAGTCTGACAAATGCTTCCTTTGGGTTACACACTTACCGTAGAGCACACTGTAATTGACAAGACACCTCTGTATTTCAAATGTCTTTGCTGGGACAAAGCAATTCCCATGGGTCGTCTGAAAACTTCTGAACACAGGGAATGCAGATGTGCAAAAAGTGTGGTGACAACTCACTTTGGGTACACAAATATCCCAATTGTTAATGGGTAGAGTATATGTCCCTCTGACCCCATTTGATGTGCTCTGAAAGTTGTTGAAGCCAGTTATTAGATCAATTACAAAGGTGGGGAAAAAAAATGGCAATTTACAGTGGTTTTCGTGTCAACGTATACATTGAATAGCAGATAGTGCAAGAATTAAAACCAAAAAGTACAGAGATGGTATTACAATACAACAAAAGTATAGGTCATAGTACCAAAGAGATCATGTACAGTTAAACAGTCCAAGGCATCATCTTTGACAAATGAGAGAATTGTTCAACAGTCTGAATAACAGCAGGAAAATCTGGAGTTGCAACTTTTCAAAATCACGCATCTTCTAGCCGACGGGAATGGGGAAGGGGGAGCGAGAGAAGTAGAATCAAAGGGGAGCTGCTGGAAATGAGGAGAAGATAAACATGGAACAGAAAGGGTGGTTGATGGCCATGGTGGTTTTGGTGGGCCAATGTGGCCCATTTCTCTACTGCATGACTTGTTGAACAGAGCTCCTGCAGTTTTGAATGGAAGAAAGATAGAGGGTTACAGGGAGGGGAGGGTTCCTTTTTTTTTTAAGGAATATATGAGTCAACACATCAAGGGTCGAAGGTCCTGTCCTGTCCCGTAACATTCTATAACCTTTGGTTATTTCCTTTGATATCCCACAATGTAGCTTAGCATCAAATTATGCTCAACAAAGTACCTGTGAATTCCTTTTAGAACCATGGAACAATTATACTACAGAAATAGTTCACTTCGGTCCTTCTAGTCTGTGCCGAATGACTTTTTCTTGCCAAGTCCCACTGACTTGCATCCTGTCCATAGCCTTCCATACCTCTCCAAATTCTTACTTGTAAAATTGAGCCTGCGTTTACCACTTCAGCTGGAAGATCGTTCCACACTCCCACGCCTCTCTGAGTGAAGAAATTCCTCCTAAATGTTTCCCCTTTCACCCTTAACCCATGTCCTCTTGTTTAAACCTCACCCACTCTCAATGGAAAAAGCCTGTCAACATTTACTCTCTCACCCTCAATTTTAAATACCTCTATCAAATCTCCCCTCATTCTTCAACAATGCAGGGAATAAGCCTGTTTAACCTTTCCCATTAACTCAGTTCCTGAAGTACAGGCAACATCCTAGTAAATCTTCTCTGCACTCTTGCTATCTTATTGATATCTTTCCTGTAGTTAGGCGACCAAAACTGCACATTACTCCAAAATTGACCTCACCATTGTCTTAAACAACTTTAACATAATATCCCAACTCCTGTACTGAATACTTTGATTTATGAAGGCCAAGATGCCAAAAGCTTTCTTTACAAACCTATCCACATGACACCACTTTCAGGGAATTATGCATCAATATTCCCAGATCCCTCTGTTTACCCCACTCCTCAGTGCCCTACTATTTACCATGTCTGCCCTTTCTTGATTTATCTTTCTAAAATGCAACACCTTACAGTTGTCTGCATTAAGTTGCGTCTGCCATTTTTCAGCCAACTTTACAGTTGGTCCAGATCCCTCTGCAAGCTATGAAAACTTTCTTCACTGTCCAGAATACCTCCAATCTTAGTGTTACCTGCAAACTTACTAATCCAATTTACCACATTATCATCCAAATCATTGATATAGATGACAAACAACAATTGTCCCAGTACCAATCCCTGTGGCACACCATTAATTAGGCCTCCAGTCTGATAAGCAATCATCCACCACTAATCTCTGGCTTCTCCCATCCAATTATCCACCACTAATCTCTGGCTTCTCCCATCCAGCTACTGTCGAATCCAGTTCAGTACTTCACCATGAGTACCTAGTATTAGAAACCTCCTGACTAACCTCCCATGTGGGATCTTGTTAAAGGCCTTACTAAACTCCATGTAGACAACATTCACAGCCTTTGTCAACTTTCCTGGTAACCTCCTTAAAAAACTCTATAAGATTGCTTAAATGCGATGTACCACTCATAAAGCCATGTTCACTATCCATAATCAGTCCCTAGCTATCCAAATAATTGCATATCTGATCTCTTAGAACACCTTCCAATAATTTACCTTCTACTGACATCAAGCTTACTGGCATATAATTTCCAGGGTTACTTTTGGAGCCTTTTTTAAACAACGGAACAACGTGAGCTACCCTCCAATCTTCCGCACCACACCCGTGGCTAAGAACATTTTAAATATTTCTCTCAGACCCCTTGTGATTTATACACTAGCTTCCCTTAAGGTCCAAGGAAATATCTTCTTGGACCCGAGGGAGTTATCTACCCTTATTCTCTTTAAGACAACAAGCACTTCCTCCTCTTTAATCTCCATAGGTTCCATGACCTCATTGGTCATTTCCCTTACTTCCCACGACTTTATGCTCATTTCTTTAGTGAATAATGAGGGGAAAAAAAAACATTTAAGATCTCCCCTTCTCTTCTGGGCCCATAAAAAGCTGATCACTCTGATCTTCAAGGGGCCCATCCTTTTGCTCTTAATATACCTGTTGAAACCCTTAGAACTTTCTTTCACATTGTCTGCCAAAGCAACCTCATGACCTCCTTTAGCGTTCCTGATTTCTTTCATGAGTTGTTTCTTTCTTTTTTTTTATACTCCTCAAGTATCTCATTTGCTTCATGTTGCCTACACTTGTTATACACATCTCTCTTCTTCCAAACCAGATCCTCCAATATTCCTCACAAACCAAGGTTCCCTGTACCTTCTAACCTTGCCTTTGATCCCTGACAGGAACAACAAACTTGTACTCTCAAACGTTCACCTTAGAAGGTTCTCCACTTACCTTGCACATCCTTGCCGGAAAACAACCTATCCCAATCCATGCATTCTAGATCCTTTCTCATTTCCTCAAAATTGGCCTTTCTCCAATTTAGAATCTCAACCCATAGCCCAGATCTATCCTTTTCTACAATTAACTTGAAACTAATGGCATTATGATTACTGGACCCAAAATGTTCTCCTGCACATACCTCTGTTACCAGTCCTGTCTCGTTCCCTAATAGGAGATCTAGTTTTGCACCCTCTCCAGTTGGTTCCTCTATATATTGATTTAGAAAACTTTCCTGAAAGCATTTGACAAACTCCAAGCCATCCAGCCCTTTTACAATATGGGAGTCCCAGTCAATATGGGGAAAGTTAAAATCACCTATCACAACTTTGTTTTCTGCAGCTGTTTGCTATCTCTACAAATGTTCTCCTCCAATTTTGGAAGTTTTCATATCTTAAAATCACTATAAATCCAAATTCTTGTGACAAATGATTGGTTTAAGTTCGTAAAATGCTTCAAAATAGGTGTCCAAAGGAGGTTGATTCCATTTCAAAAGCACTACTTTCTTTCTGCTGATTATTATTTTCATGCAGCCTGATGCCAAATCACTTTCTTCCATTTTATACTTGCAAACATAAAAATTAGTCCCTAAGGGAGCAAAGATTCATATGTATAAGCATGCTCACAGCAGCATCTGGGTAATCTGAAAAATACTGTCTTGAAATTATCACGCAAACGGTTTGTTTGGAAATCAAGGTCTCCTCGTTCCTCAGAAAGAAATGAGGTCTACAGTTTTTTTTTATAAATGAGAAAAGGGGTAAGACCAAGATAGATCAGCAAATTACAGTCTCAAGAAATTTCACCTGAAGTGGCATATTTAAGTCTTTAAGTCTTGTCAAGTTGGGTTCCACTCAAAATGTTCGCTTTTGTAAATGATACCTATTGGTTTTAGATGTATTCCAGCTGCAGAAAGCCTTAACCCAGTGGTTCTCAACCTTCTTCTTCCCACTCACATCCCACTTTAAGTGATCCCTCTGCCATCGGTGCTCTGTGATCGATAAGGGATTGCTCAAGGTGGTAAGAGAGTGGGAAGGGAAGGTTGAGAATCAATTGTTACTGAAATATTTTGCTTGAGAAAAATTGCCATTGGCCCATTTCCTTTGGAGTTACGAAACCATGCACATAATGAGTCAATTAAGTACGATTAAAACAGTGGTTTTCAAGCTTTTTCTTTCCACTCACATACCACCTTAAGCAATCCCTTACTATTCACAGAGCACCTATGGTAAATGGATTACTTAAAGTGGTATGTGAGTGGAAAGAAAAAGCTTGAAAACTACTGCCTTAAACCAATATTCAGGTTTGCTTCATTCAAAATTCATAATCACTACATTGATGGATTAGAGGTCAATTCACAGGACAGAGAGAACCACTGGAGTCTTCCTCCCTCCACCTATCCCCGTGATCTTCCAGGATCATTGTCTGAAGGAGGCGCCCTTCCACCCTGTACACAGCATCTTTCAGTTGCTCCTATCAGGAAACAGATCCAGGAGGATCAGAGCCAGCACCAGCTGAGCAACAGCTTCTTCCCACGGACAGCGGGAATGCCGAACAACCAAAGGAACTGCTCACACTGACCACCCGAGACTCCCAGATTTCCAGAAATGTTTTCATTTATTTATTTGTACAGGCAGTCCCCCGGGTTACGAATGTTCAGGTTATGAATAATTTGTACTTACAAATGTGCTGCTTTCCAATTCTCACCGTGCACATAAATGTGCATAATGTTACCTCACAAACAAGGACCTGTTCCGCCTTACGTACAAATTCAGCTTATGGACAGACCCAGGTAACTGAACTCATTCGGTACCTGGGGACCGTCTGAATATATGAATACTTGTCCTGCATATGCATTGTTTGTCTGTATGTAGTGTTATGCATGTTCCTGATCTGCATGTTTTTCACCAACAACTGGAGATGGTCGTTTCATCAGATTGTACTTGTGCAATCAGATTGCGATAAACCTGACTTGAATTGTCAATTGCCAAGGCAGATAACCTAAATATTAACAAGAAACATTATATAGATCGGTCACTATACTGTTCACCACTGAATCTTTCAATGGCTGCTAGCCCTCCACCATCAGACTCCTCAACGACAAACTCAGATACCCATTTAAAGACTTACTTGGCAACTTTATTGATTTTCTTTTTTTTATTCTCTCTGTATTGCACAGATTGTTTACATTCGTTATCTGTTTACAGTTCTTTGTTTTGTTTACGTGTACAGATTTTTTTTTTGCGCTACCAGTAAGTGGTAATTCTGTCTCGCTCACAGGAAAAAGAATCTCAGGGTTACATGTGATATCATGTATCTAATAGATTTCTTTAATAAATGTCATGATGATAAATCTGAAATCTAATGGTTCTTCTCTTTAATTGACTATTTGCACACAGACAGCAATAAACATCTGCTGACAGATCTAATATTCTTGTCATAGTCGCAGGGGCAGAGCAAGGAAACCCTGAGTGTGCACTGTTCTCTAGATCCCCATGCACACCTATTTTATTCTCCCCTCATTCCCTTCAATTCACACCCCCCCCCCCAAGATTTAACCACTCACCTACAAACAAGGCTACACTACAGTGACTAATTAAGCCACCCTGTACATTTTTGGGATACGGGTAGAAACCACAGCGCCGAGAGGAAGTACTCGCAGTCATGGAGAGAAGGTTCGAACTCCTCACACGAGGTCAGAATTGAACTTGTCACTGAAGCTCTGAGGAAGTAGCACAACCACTAAGGAATTTCTCCCAATAGTAACTGCCATTAATTTCAATCCCTCTGTTGTGTGCATCGAAAGAACCAAAGACTTGTTGATCCAAACCAAGGCTTTAATTAACTAAAAGACTGGAGCATTTCACAAGTAGGTCGACCAGTCCAGAATGATCTGGTCTGGCTAGGAGCAATCCTTTAAGACCTGCCAGTAGGTGAGGCTACACTCTCAACCAATCACAGTCATCCTACTCTACCATCTTTCTCTTGGCTTGGCTTCGTGGACGAAGATTTATGGAGGGGGTAAATGTCCACGTCAGCTGCAGGCTCGTTTGTGGCTGACAAGTCCGATGCGAGACAGGCAGACACGGTTGCAGCGGTGGCAGGGGAAAATTGGTGGGTTGGGGTTGGGTGTTGGGTTTTTCCTCCTTTGCCATTTGTCAGTGAGTGGGCTCTGCGGTCTTCTTCAAAGGAGGTTGCTGCCCGACAAACTGTGAGGCACCAAGATGCACGGTTTGCGGCGATATCAGCCCACTGGCGGTGGTCAATGTGGCAGGCACCAAGAGATTTCTTTAGGCAGTCCTTGTACCTTTTCTTTGGTTCACCTCTGTCACGGTGGCCAGCGGAGAGCTCGCCATATAACACGATCTTGGGAAGGCGATGGTCCTCCATTCTGGAGACGTGACCCACCCAGCGCAGCTGGATCTTCAGCAGCATGAACTCGATGCTGTTGACCTCTGCCATCTCGAGTACTTCGACGTTAGGGATGAAAGCGCTCCAATGAATGTTGAGGATGGAGCAGAGACAACGCTGGTGGAAGCGTTCTAGGAGCCGTAGGTGATGCCGGTAGAGGACCCATGATTCGGAGCCGAACAGGAGTGTGGGTATGACAACGGCTCTGTATACGCTTATCTTTGTGAGGTTTTTCAGTTGGTTGTTTTTCCAGACTCTTTTGTGTAGTCTTCCAAAGGTGCTATTTGCCTTGGCAAGTCTGTTGTCTATCTCGTTGTCGATCCTTGCATCTGATGAAATGGTGCAGCCGAGATAGGTAAACTGGTTGACCGTTTTGAGTTTTGTGTACCCGATGGAGATGTGGGGGGGCTGGTAGTCATGGTGGGGAGCTGGCTGATGGAGGACCTCAGTTTTCTTCAGGCTGACTTCCAGGCCAAACATTTTGGCAGTTTCCGCAAAACAGGACGTCAAGCGCTGAAGAGCTGGCTCTGAACGGGCAACTAAAGCGGCATCATCTGCAATGAGTAGTTCACGGACAAGTTTCTCTTGTGTCTTGGTGTGAGCTTGCAGGCGCCTCAGATTGAAGAGACTGCCATCCGTGCGGTACCGGATGTAAACAGCGTCTTCATTGTTGAGGTCTTTCATGGCTTGGTTCAGCATCATGCTGAAGACCTGGCCAGGTTTCCTGGTGCGAGAACACAGCCTTGCTTCACGCCATTGTTAATGGAGAAGGGTTCAGAGAGCTCATTGCTGTATTTGACCCGACCTTGTTGGTTTTCGTGCAGTTGGATAACCATGTTGAGGAACTTTGGGGGGCATCCGATGCGCTCTAGTATTTGCCAAAGCCCTTTCCTGCTCACGGTGTCGAAGGCTTTGGTGAGGTCAACAAAGGTGATGTAGAGTCCTTTGTTTTGTTCTCTGCACTTTTCTTGGAGCTGTCTGAGGGCAAAGACCATGTCAGTAGTTCCTCTGTTTGCGCGAAAGCTGCACTGTGATTCTGGGAGAATATTCTCGGCGACACTAGGTATTATTCTATTTAGTAGAATCCTAGCGAAGATCTTGCCTGCAATGGAGAGCAGCGTGATTCCCCTGTAATTTGAGCAGTCTGATTTCTCGCCTTTGTTTTTGTACAGGGTGATGATGGTGGCATCACGAAGGTCCTGAGGCAGTTTTCCTTGGTCCCAACAAAGCTTGAAAAACTCATGCAGTTTGACATGCAGAGTTTTGCCGCCAGCCTTCCAGACCTCTGGGGGGGATTCCATCCATACCTGCTGCTTTGCCATTTTTCAGTTGTTCGATTGCCTTATATGTCTCATCCTGGGTGAGGACCTCATCCACTTCTAGCCTTAGGGGCTGTTGAGGGAGCTGGAGCAGGGCGGAATCTTGGACTGAGCGGTTGGCACTGAAAAGAGATAGCAAGTGATCTGACCATCGGTTGAGGATGGAGATCTTGTCGCTGAGGAGGACTTTGCCGTCTGAGCTGCGCAGCGGGCTTTGGACTTGGGGTGAGGGGCCGTACACAGCCTTTAGAGCCTCGTAGAAACCCCTGAAGTCACCAATGTCCGCGCTGAGCTGGGTTCGCTTGGCGAGGCTAGTCCACCACTCATTTTGGATCTCCCGGAGTTTGCGCTGAAGATGGCTGCATGCGTGATGGAAGGCTTGTTTCTTCTCTGGACAGGACGGCTTTGTAAGGTGAGCCTGGTGGGCAGCTCGCTTCTTTGCCAGCAGCTCTTGGATTTCCTGGCTGTTTTCGTCGAACCAGTCCTTGTTTTTCCTGGAGGAGAAGCCCAGTACCTCTTCAGTGGATTGCAGTATGGTAGTCTTCAGCTGATCCCAGAGGGTTTCAGGGGACGGGTCCGTGAGGCGGATTTCATCGTCGAGCTTTGCTTTGAGGTTTCCCTGGAAGTTTCCTCTCACTTCGTCTGACTGCAGGTTTCCAACATTGAACCTCTTTCTGGGGGCTTTACTGTTCCTGGGCTTTGGCTTGAAGTGAAGGTTGAGCTTGCAGCGAACCAGCCGGTGGTCAGTGTGGCATTCCGCGCTGGGCATGACCCTGGTGTGGAGCACATCTCGTTTGTCACTTTCACGCACCAGGATGTAGTCCAGGAGGTGCCAGTGTTTGGATCGGGGATGCATCCAGGTGGTCTTAAGGCTGTCCCTCTGCTGAAAAAGGGTGTTTGTAATGACAAGCCGCTGTTCTAAGCAGAGCTCCAACAGGAGGTGCCCATTGTCGTTGCACTTGCCGACGCCATGCTTGCCCAGGATTCCTGGCCAGGTTTCTGAGTCTTTGCCGACGCGAGCGTTGAAGTCGCCAAGGATGATAACCTTGTCGGCTGTAGGGGTGCGTTGGATGAGGTTGCGCAGGTCGGTGTAGAACTTGTCCTTTTCTGCTGGTTCCACCTGGAGGGTTGGAGCATAGACACTGATGAGGGTGATGTGACGCTTGTTTTGAAGGGGGAGTCGCATGGACATGATTCGGTCCGAGTGGTCCGAGTTTGGAGGCAATGAAGTTCTTGACCATGAAGCCTACACCAGATAGGTGTCGTTCATCCAAAGGCTTGCCAGACCAGTAGAGTGTGTAGCCCGCGCCGCGTTCTTGTAGGCTGCCTACATCTGCCAGGCGGACTTCACTGAGAGCGGCTCTGTCGATGTCAAGTCTGAGGAGTTCATGTGCAATGAGGGCAGACTGACGTTCAGGTCGGTGGCTGTCAGCCTTGTCTAGCATGGTTCTGATGTTCCAGCATGCTAGCTTGAGTTTGTGAGCATCTTTTGAGGGGGAGGACGTAGAGGGGGAGGACGTGGAGGGGGAGGACGTGGACCTGTCCTCGGGCCTGCGCAAAGGAGCTTTTAGGTGGAGTGCAGTGTGCGCAGTACTGGCCCCACCCTTTACACCCATGGTTCGTGTGCCGTGGCCAAGCAAGCTGGGACGTGGCAGCAAGGTCCTTGGGTCGTAGGTTTTATATCAGAGTGGCCTTCTCCTATGCAGGTTTCTTACTCGGGCTGGAAGGGTCTGCCTCCCCTCCTAGGTCGGTCCATACTGCCCGGACCGGGGCCGAGGCCGCCGCTGCTCTCCCTGTGCCCTGACTGGGGCCGCCGCCTCCAACTCTCTGCCTGGACCGGGGCCGGTGCTGCTCTCCCTGTGCCCGGACTGGGGCTGCCGCCGCCTACCCTCAGTCCGGATCGGGGCCGGGGCCGCCGCTGCTCTTCCTGTGCCCTGACTGGGGCCGCCGCCTCCACCTCTCTCATCTACCATCTGTACATATTTACATATATGGTGATAGAATCTGTACAATCACACCCCCTTATTATTAGTGGACTAAACGGTCACTGTTTCTTCATGTTCCGATGATATGTAACCATCTGTCTAAACTGTGGAATCCCTAATGAGGAAAATCCTCAGCACCAACTGTGTGGAGTTTGCATATTCTCGGGATGCTCCCATTTCCACCTACATGCTAAAAACATGCAGGTTGGTAGGTTACATGGCAGAATGTGTGGGGTGGGGGGGTGGTTTGATGAGAATGAAAAATAGGATTCATGTAGGATGAGAATTAAATGGTTCAATGGCCAGCATGGACTCAATGGGCTGAAGGGCCTGCTGTTCACAGCGATGAACCGCTGAGAATAACCAAGTATCCACAATAAGTTGGTTCAGGCTAACATCAGGTAGTTCCTGATTTCAACCACATTTCTCCTGAAAGACTATCTGCATCATCTTAGCACCAAATAAAAACTCATTGCCCTCTAACTCAAGCAGAGGACGGCAGTCTACAACTTGCTACCATTCACTAATTCATTGTATCCAGTCAGAATTGAAATAAGCCAACCATCTGTCTTCAGGGGAATCCAAGGACAAAGAGGATCGGCAGCACTGTTGGTATAGCAGTTAGCGCAACACCTTTACAGCGTCAGTGATTGGGACCGGGATTCAACTCCCACGCTGTCTGTAAGGAGTTGGTACATTCTCCCAATGTCTGCATGGGTTTTCCCCAGGGGCTCTTGTTTTCTCCCACCATTCAATACTTACCTGGGTGGGGGGGGGGGGTATAGGTTAAATAAGTGTAAATTCAGCGGCATGCCAAAATGGCCTGCAACCATTGCTGTTTTTCTAAAAAAAGTATCGTTGAATCCAAGAATCCAATAAACCAAGATTTTTATTAAATAGGTGATCAGGTTCAAAAGGCCATCTGGCTTTTGCTATTAATGTTCTTATCTTTCAAACAAGAAGTTTACAAAAAAATGTTGGTCTTTGGTCTTTACTCCTGGCACAAACTTGAGAGTCAATGATCATCCATGCAAGGAGGAGAAAACAAACCAGAAGGCACAAGATTGATTTTGCAGATGATATCTCTGTCAAATCAGAAAGAAATCTCTGTGATAATGTTTGAATGTAAAATGGTGTGGCATTTAGTGTTACTGATTCACCACACCACAAGCCAGGAGTTTGATGCTGCCTGGAAGTTGCTGGTGAAGTAAGATGCCTTATCAGCTAAAGACATAATTTCACTCTTTTCCCAATTTACCTTATATCCCAATTATGCACCATACTGTTCCAAACGTTTATGCAAAACCTCCAAAGATTGCAAAGGATGTGTTAAATATATCAAGACATCATCCGCAAACAAGTTTATCTTATGTTATTCAGAATTCAGCTTTTAATAGCACTAACTTGCCTAATCGCCTGTGCCAAAGGTTCAATAACCAATGCAAACAGAGCTGGTGACAAAGGGCCGCCCTGTCTGGTTGATCTAGATAACGTAAAAGGTATAGACATCTGTCCACGTCACCACTCTCACAGTGGGATTTTTATACAAAGCCTTAATCCAACCAGTAAAAATTATTCTTTTCCAAGATTTTGAACAAAAACCTCCATTCCACTCTGTCAAAGGCCTTTTCTGCATCCAAAGATCACCATTGGTTGGTCAGATTGCTGCCGAGAAATATTAATTAAAGATATCAACTTTACCACATTGTCTGCTGAATAACGGTTCTTGATAAAAATCTGCCTGATCAACATGAACCAAATCAGGTAAACATTTAGCCAATCTATTAGCCAGAACCTTGGCTATAATCTTATAATCCACATTTAGCAAAGAAATAGGTCTATAAGATCCCACCGTCAAAGGGTCTCTATCCTTTTTAATAATTGCTTTAGAAAAATAATCTGGTAAAGAGCCAATTTCTGCCGCCTGATCTAAAATCTCCATCAACAAGGGAACTAATAAATCTTGAAATTCCTTATAAGATACAGAAGTAAACCCATCATTGCCTGGAGACTTACCACTTGGCATAGACCGAAGTGCGTCTATTAATTCTTTAACAGTAAAAGAAGTATCCAATTCCTTAACCTCCTTGTTGTTCAAAGAAGGTAAAGTTAAGCCAGATAGAAAATTTTCAATATTAACCTCATCTTGCAATACCTTTATTTTCAATTTCTCATAAAACATACAGAACTCATCATTAATCTCTTGTGGTTTATACGTAATTCTTGAATGCTGCCTAATGGCATTTATTGTTCTAGACGTCTGTTCCATATTTAACTGCCATACTAACACTTTATGAGCTCTTTCCCCCAACTCATAATACCGCTGCCTCGTCCTCTGTGATAGCTTTTCAAATTTATATGTTTGTAACAAATTATACTGGCCTCTGCTTTCAAGAAAGCCTGTGAGCTGAACATCAGTGGTCGGAAAGATAACAGAACGTGTACTGGGGGAAGAGAATTAATGAATGGTGTTCAAGATAAATAGAATAAATTTAGAATGTGGAAAATTTTGATTATATTTAGATTGCAAGCAGACATTTTTACCACTCTCCATTATTACTCAGTAAATTGGTTGGTACTGTTGCACAGGCATCGTGGAAATGCATGTTAAGTATGCAGCCAGTGCTGCCAAGCTTTGTGAAATCCTAGTACCGTAGACAGCGACCCCCCCCCCCCCCACTCCACTGGCTGCTCTGCTCCCACTGCAATTGTGTTGAAGCCACAGCGCTACTGCGCATGCAAGGCGTGATAGTTGAAACAGAGCTTGGCTGGAAGCAGACACCATTGCAAGAAGCTTTGTATTGTTTGAGTTTAACAATCAAGTGTTCAATTAAGGTTAACACTTCCATTGTCTGGTTATTTGGTGCAAATACAAATACCATATTAAAACTTGTGGAACTAGCCAATAGTGATTAGTTAGAAAACACCACTACTCCTCATCCTAATGTTCAATGAAATCAAGAATTGTCAGCGATGCGCTTAGAGATCACGATTATGGTGAGTTGTTTGAGTTGAGCAGGATTCAGATTAATCTCCACTGAAGAAGCTTGACTTCATCCAGATGCCAGTAAGTGCTCCCATCCTGAACCTTTCCTCCCTCCGTCAGAGACCAGAGCTGCAGCATAAAGCAAGGACAAGATGAACAGAGAAGATTGCCAAAGAGATTTTCCCCAATGGTAAGTGGGACAACAAATGAGCTCTACTATCTAAAAGCACCTGGTCAAAGAATGCAGGGAATACCAGCAAATTAAAAACCTGGTCTTCATGTTACACATCATCCCGACTTGGAAATACACCTCCATTGTTGCTGGGTCAAAATCTTGGATGTCCCTCCTTAATATCACTGTTAAAAAGCACTACTAATTGGTGTGATGACAGACAACCAGCCTTCCTGAACTATGCGAGTACGCAAGTTTAGAATTGGTTTCAAAACTATGATGTATGAAGGGAAAATTCCATCTTCATAATATTGAGCAAAAACAATTGGATTGCAGAAGCCTGTCAAAGGTCAGCAATCAGCAATAAGCTACCAAACAAGCTGAGTGGTTTACTACAAAACATTTGAAAGATTAGTTCCGCAGCACCTTTCACAGTCATCGAATCAGCTCTAGTTCCAAATCAACTTGGGGCAAATTCCAACCAGGACCATCTTCAATGCAAATGGGTCTCAGAGAAATTTGAAGACACATTTTGTTTATATTAATTGAACCTTCATATTTTCCACCGTACTCTTGACAACCCCACATACACCATCCTCTTGTGAAACTATCTAGATTTTTTTTGTATTATCACAAGATGGACATTTTAGAATCCACTTGAAAACCAACCTATCCCTTGGAAATATCAAACCAATGGCTCATTTCACGGATTGGCAATGAAGCCTCTTTTCAATTTGCACATTAATAGTTGATCATGGCAGGTCATTAATTTGTTTACATTAATTGCATGACTCAAATCCCAGCCTTTCAAATATGTTTAAAATTAATGTTGACTTGAGGCTAAGGTCTGAATATTGTCTAAAATGGCACATCTGCCTTCATGGTATGCAAGCTTGAAGTCTTGAGCTTGGTAAGTGCAAGAGGACCTGGTGGTGTATTTGAATGAGTGTCCTGATTGATGTAACTGGGTGAATGAAAGGGAGTTTTTCAATGAGCGGTCCAGTAGCACTGATGCTGTGAAAGAAAGAAAGGATGACATTAAACTTGGTTGAATGGTCATTAAAACCTTTCCACTATTTGGTGCTGCCTCCTCCCATTCATTTGACATCCTCTTTCTGCTTTCCCCAGAAATATCAGTGGCTTTCTACACCTCTGCCTCCAGAGACTTCCCCTTCTCCCCAGGCCACGTAGAAGATCAGAATGCCTGCTTCAACACTGGTTCCAAATGTCTTCTCGAGGAGAACAACTTCTGCAGGAACTTAGCTACATGACACTCTTGGTTTTGAATGGCACTCCCCTGCTGCAACAGGAGATACCCACCACAAAAAAATACCCTGCACATACAAACTAAATGATAAACAGAGTGATTAGCACTAGGTAGATACAAGAATCCAGATAAGGAAACTGGAGAATGAAAATTATGATTCATCACGAGGACAAATGATCATACAGAAAATCAATTATGTACACCACCACAGTTCACATTTTAACCAAATTATCCCCAAAAAAATGCTTAAGATGTGGACTATTCCAGTAACAGAGAATCATAAGCTGGGTATGTCGGCAGAATTGTCATACTTTACTGCAAGATGCCCGCTGGGCAACAGGCTCAGATTAGTCTCTCACCTGAAAGTCTTCTCCCTTCATTCTTTACATTTAAATATAAAATTGCTTCCAAAGAAAATTGTTTCTTGCTTGGAATTATAATGTCCTGCAAAACCACAATGACTACACTTTAAAGATATTGCACTGGCCCACAAAGAATTTAGTAGCACTCTAGCTCTTATCAAGGAGTTATAGAAGTGCGTAAATCTTTCCCGATTATTTCCTTTGTGGAAAAACCTTAGGATGCTTCATCAGATTAAATAAGCTGGTTTATAAATGTACATTGCTCATTTCAAGCTAGTAATAATTCCTCTGAAAAATATTTCCAGAATACTGCAGCTTTCCCAAGGGATCGTAAGGATGGGCTAGCAAGGGATCGTTAGCTCTCATTTTGGTTCATTTGGAATAACAAGGTGGTACATACAGTAGGCTTGACGAACCCACATACATCCAGTCCTTCTGGTTGCGCACTCTCCCAATGAAAGCAAGAATACCCATTGAGGATACATTAAACTTTTGAAACCCAGACATATCCAGCAATGCAAGACAGTCGACAGTGATTGTGATTTAGCCAAGTCAACTAAAGACGCATCGACTGGTAATCTCCTTCTGTTGAGCAATCTCTTAACAGCAGAAAAAGTAATCAACGTGTGAACCTTAATTCCTTCTACAACATCTTCATACTGTAAAAAGTATTCACTTGCTGCAATGTACATCTTCACTGGACAATTTGGGTAGAATAAAAATGATTTTATGAACACTTACGATGTATGCTTATATTTTCCAGAGGAACTTAAATGTTGTGCAAATTCATTTAAAGGACAATACTTCCTTTACCCCAAGCCAAAGGGAATTGCTTTGCTGCTATAATCAGTTTCCTGCTTTAGAGTGAAAATCTAAATCATAACCCCCTTCTAATTCCACGATTATGATTTAGCACCTCTGATGTCAAACGAAACAAGTAGCATTTGTCATAAACCACTTACCCACACCCCACCAGCTTTGCAATTCATTATCACATTTTTACATAGTCACAGGAATTAATTCCTTTCAGGATTAAAATCCCATTTGAAAAGTACTCAGCTAGTTTAAAATCAATCTGATAATCTCAAGAAGATGGGATTGTTGCACCTTCTTTGGATAAAAAAGCCCGAACACACTCATCAAATCAATAGAGGATGAATGGATTTCAGTCCAGGTCAGGTGCTTATTGAATAAAATTGAACATGAACTGACTGTTTCCGCAGTTTTGTGAGACAGTCAATTAGCAGTCAACCATGATCAGTGAAACACATGATCATGCGTACATGTTCCTAATCCTTTGCTTCCCACTAATAGTGATCAATAGAAAAATATTATTACTGACAGCTATGCTTTAAAATATTAGTCCATCTCTTGCATTAGTGATGAACTACGTAGCCTTCTGCGAGCAGCTGAAGAAATAAGGTCAACGGTCTTCGGAGTTCAAAACATGAGAGGTTATCTTAATGGAAAAAATACTGAGGGGACAAGACACCATGGAAGTAGAGACTTTTCCACTCGGGCAAGAATCTTGAACAAAGGAACATAGTTACAAGATTGAAATTGTACATTGAAAGTTGTGAATCTTTGGAATTCGCTACTCCAAAAGCGAGTGGAGGCTGGAGGCAAGATGTTCCCCCTAAAACTTTCCCCTTTCACCCTAAAGCCACGTTCTCTTGTATTTATCTCTCCTCTTCTTCTTTGGCTTGGCTTCGCGGACGAAGATTTATGGAGGGGGTAAAAGTCCACGTCTGCTGCAGGCTCGTTTGTGGCTGACAAGTCCGATGCGGGACAGGCAGACACGGTTGCAGCGGCTGCAGGGGAAAATTGGTTGGTTGGGGTTGGGTGTTGGGTTTTTCCTCCTTTACCTTTAAAGAGGAAAGAGATGGTCATTTCCAAGATCAGGGAATTGAGGGCTGTGGAGAACTGGTGCACAGGAGGAGATGAGAAGCAATGCAAAATAAATGGAGACAACACAAACCGCAACAAACATCCTGGAGGAAACTGGCAGCTCAAGCAAGAGAAAATTCTTTTTCTCCCACGGATGCTGCTCAACCTGCGGAGTTTCTCCAGTAAATTGTTTGTTCAAAACAAATGGTGATGCAGGATTGAGGGGCTGGTAGCCTGTGCCTGATCCTTTGATCTCGTGTTTGTATATCAGAGAAAGGCAGTAGCACCAAGTACAGGAAAATCCCTGATATCCAGCACCTGATATCCGGTTAATGCCGGTAAGTATATTTTCCGGTTGCTTGAGACTTACTCTTACATTGCCTAACTAATACACCTGCATTAAAAATAAACTGCTTAAAAGACAAAAATACCATCATGGACTTGGACTGAACAAACTTCACTTGTATGAATTTAGCATTTCACTTTATTTTCAGTCACATTCTTTGAAAACATTTAACCGTCTGCAGGTTCCTCCCTCTCCCCTGAGTCACCCTAAAGACAAACAATAACATTATAGGTAACTAACACCCCCCTCCCCCGAGTTTGCAGATAAAGCTTCTGACCCGGGGTGACTCTTACTAAGCAAGGATAAGGAGCCACTTACCCCAACGGCAAGCAGAATCTACCAGCTCTTCATCCTGGGTGACCCCATTGCTGTTTCACACAACTTTATTCAAACAGCTGCTATGAGCAAAGCACGACCAAGGCACTCCACTGGCTGAATATTTGCTCCCATCTTCACCAAAGTTTTATGCGTCTCTTCAGAGAACATTTACTTTGACAATTTTTAAACTTACGCATTTTTTACCTATTATTTTATTCATTTATTTTCATCAATTTTTTTTGCCTGTTGCTTGAATTCCAGACACCAGTGGCTTTTACTGTATTTATTGAATAAGGTAATCCCTCATCTCCAGGACCCAGTACACTAGCTGCCCACACCAGGTTACAGCTCCCTTTTTCAAATGATAGAACTTTTCTTTCATGGTGTTCTGAAGATTGTTGCATGATGGCATGCTCTAACTTTATCATTCCTCTGAATCCTTTTCACCAATGTTCCCTGGAACACTGAAATTCTTACTTGCTGCAGCCACATGTGAACAGATAGATGTGTTCAATGGATGAGAGGTCAGAGACCATGATGCACTTGACTTTGTTTGTCATTTTCTACATTCCTGGGCCCTCTAGTTTCCATGCCAGGCTTTAATGGAAAGAGCCCTTATACTTTCTACAATGCACCAGTAAATGTTTAATCAAAATATTTGACGACATGCCAAAACTCCTCAGACGTCAAAGAACGTGGAGACATTAGTAGGCCTCCTTTACAGTTGTTTCAGTGCGCTGACTCCAGGAGAGATCTTCTGATAAGTGGGCTCCCAGGAACCAACCCAATGGATGTTGTATCTCTCTCCTGCTGTGGCCATAGCTAGGATTTTCCAATGTCTCATTATGTTTTCAGTTTACAAAGCACATTTCTTAAGTAGCCCCTTTTACAGACAGTTATCCGCATGTAATTATCTTTATCATTTCCAAGCTAATTACTGACGGCAAGTTACATTTGTAAAAGCTTGAAGGTTGCTTTTCTGCTAATATTAGTGAAATCATCATACCCACTAGCTTGTTACACCCTAACCAACACTCCCTCTGCCTGGAGTTTGATTTGAGAGCCCCAGTTTCAGGTATCAGTGGGACATGCAACTTTCCAGCAATAACAGTGATTAAGCATGGAGTTGAACACATTCCATAAAAATGTGAAAGAGGAAGTTGTGGTGATATGTAATTACACCACTAGGTCACCAGGGGTCATCCCAGTGACCTTGTATATAAAACAGTCCAGAGCTACATCTAGCCTTCCAGGTTCGTCTTGCAGAGAGACAAATCCTCTTAGTGTACATATTAGTTTATTAAAGCTGTCTTATACTTGCACTGCTGTTGTGGTTATTGTCAGTACAGAAGTCTGCTATTTACACCCTATCACAGAAGACCAATGCCCCTTCCATGCATATCTGATAGAAGCAGAATTTATCTCGTGCACTCTTTGCGGTGCCACAACTTTATCTTAATCTTTCTTAGCTGCAATGCTTGCCCTCATATTTCAATGCACAAGGTCGCTCCACACAAAACAAGATATTGAATTCTCTGAAGCATTTTTCACATTTTTATTAATTTAATTTCACTTGGAAAGAACCTAACTGATATATTAGAAATATTTCATTTAATCAGCTACAGCTGTAGTTATTATGGCTCATTAGCCACAAGGTAAATTGTTCCCCGAGCTTTTGCCTGCAATATAAAATAATCACTTTCCTAATCCACTATTTAGTGGAAATTAGCATTCCCATCTAATATTGAATAATAAATATCATCAGTCTCAAGTACAGAACTGCAACCCAAAGAGATGTTGCCAACTTGGTAGAGGAACAAAAACCTCCATTAGAAATTATAGACTGTTAAAGACTGATTTCTATCCCAGGGGGAGGTTGTGGCTTAATTAATGGAGAAGTTATGCTTATTACAACTTTGGATGCAAATTCTGGAGGATATTTCTTATGATGGATAATCTTCACCTCAACACTACATGGGTATTTGAACTTCCAAAACATGGAGGACTGTGCATAATTTGATACTTGATAGTCATTGTGGAAAGAGCAGGATGAAACATCTATTTCTATGTATGTAACTCTACGACTAGGCAAATTGAGCCGATGTACTCTTAGCTTGGCCCAAACCCAGCATACTTACCAGGGTTCCCTGAATGTTCATTGGATAGATGCCTTGCATTGGAGTCAGAGTTTTTTAGCATCAAAGCAGGACCTTCTGCCCAATTAGTCTATGCTGACCAAATGTCCACCTAAACTAGTCCCATTTGCTTGTGTTTGGCCCACATCCCTCCAGTTCCTTCCCAACCATGTGCTTAAACACGTCTTGAATGATACAGTTGTACCCGCTTCTGCTACTTCCTCTCTCAGTGGGTCCCACGCACCTTCGCCCTATGTGTGAGAAGGTTTCCCCTCCTTGCATCCTCGGCTAAGGCTTTAAATGGAGAGGTTGATTGGTCAGGGATAAGAAAGAATGTACAACAGCAAAATAATCATGACCTGTTCCCCACATGATAATAGAAGTTTAATTTGGATGAAAATGCCAAGGAACAAGAAAGTCCACACACACCAAAACCACCAGACACAGCAGTAAAAGGAACCACTGAACCATGTGCATGTTTCCAATTATATCAAGCGATCCCTGCCCAACATTGCACCCATATTCATTCCCTAGCTTTGGCCATCCCAGCAAGGAAGGATATCAAATGTAGGTTTCTCATCAGTAGTGCTGCTAGCTCCCTTTTGGGGAAACACTCAAATTTCATTTGCCACTGTCATGAAACACTCCACGAGACAATGCAACCCCTTTAGGTGTAGCAACTCTCTGAAGAGGCAATTGTCAGAAAAAGCTCCAAGAGTTTATGGAAGCTAGTAATAAATTTTTATTCATCAATCACCTTTCAGGATCTCAGAGTTTCTGGAGGCAGATACTCAAACTTTTTTTAAAAATTTTTAACATACAGCACAGTTACAGGCCCTTTCATCTCATGACCCTGTGCCACCCAATTAACCTACAACCCTGGTACATTTTGAATGGTGGGAGTAAAACAGAGAAACTAGAGGAAACCCACACAGACATGGGGAGAAGATACGAACTCCTTACAGACAGCGGCGGATTCAAACTCTGGTCACTGGCACAGGAACAGCATTGTGCTAACTCCCGCCTCAGACAATTTTGAAAAGAGGCCCATCTTTCAACAGCTATACTCCTGTTTATTAGAATCTAGGCCCGCCTTATATGTTCTTCAAACTTCCAAGCATCAAAATATCAACCAGGTAGCCTGCAACAATTTATTGCCCTTTCCAAAGGCCCAAAGTTTATAAATATCCCGAATGAATATGTACTGTATTGGAAAAGACCAGACTACTAATCACGAGAACACTTTAGAGCCCTTTGTCTCATTGGATCTGTCGGTAAAAATGTGTTCAGTCCATGAGTTCAAGGATCTGCTCTTTGACTTGCGAAGCAACAAGCTAGTCTCGATAAAAGGACCCAACCCAAAAAGTTCACAGGCCATTTCCCAAACCCATCATCTTCCACCAGTTTCAAATTGTTTGTTAATAAATTCTAAAGTTTCTTGTATTTTTACCCTGAGGGTCAAGAATGTTTGACCAGGACCCCTTGATTGTTTCCTTGAAATCTCCACACAGCAAAATGGTACAGCCTTCATATCAAGAAGAATTATTGAGACCCACTAACAAAACTCAATCAGTAAAATCGCTTCTTGTTTCCCCAGAATCCCTTGGGGGCTATCAGCAATTCTCTGAAGAGGTACAGGTCGTGCTTTGAAGAACTGAGGTGTGGTATTGTACTGATAGGTTTTCCTCCATAGCCTTTGGAAGACTACACAAAAGAGTCTGGAAAAACAACCAACTGAAAAACCTCACAAAGATTAGCGTATACAGAGCCGTTGTCATACCCACACCCCTGTTCGGCTCCAAATCATAGGTCCTCTACCGGCATCACCTACGGCTCCTAGAACGCTTCCACCAGCGTTGTCTCCGCTCCATCCTCAACGTTCATTGGAGCGACTTCATCCCTAACATCGAAGTACTCGAGATGGCGAGCTCTCCACTGGCCACCGTAACAGAGGTGCACCAAAGATGAGGTACAAGGACTGCCTAAAGAAATCTCTTAGTGCCTGCCACATTGACCACTGCCAGTGTGCTGATATCATCTCAAACCGTGCATCTTGGCGCCTCACAGTTCGGCGGGCAGCAGCCTCCTTTGAAGAAGACCGCAGAGCCCACCTCACTGAGAAAAGACAAAGGAGGAAAAACCCAACATCCAACCCCAACCAACCAATTTTCCCCTGCAACCACTGCAACCGTGTCTGCCTGTCCCACATCGGACTTGTCAGCCACAAACGAGCCTGCAGCTGACGTGGACATTACCCCTCCATAAATCTTCGTCTGTGAAGCCAAGCCAAAGAAGAATAGCCCCTACAGGTTACTGTATATATGAGGCTGGCCTGCCCACTAATGACTCATCCCTTAATTCTCCTCCCCTTTTGCCCTGTCCATAAAGATTGCATTACTTCCCCTTTTTCTGGCATTCCTGTACCTGGATCCAGGCCAGGTGCATTAAACCTGTTATTCCTGCAGCCTATGGCTCTGTGGTTATTAATAGAGCCTATCAGGTATCCTTCTCCAGCTCAATCTCACCTCTCAAGTTCAACCTGAACTTTCAAGTTCAGCCTGAAACATCTTGCCAAAGGAACTCTGGAAGGATAAAAAGTTCCAGTCACGTTCAATTTGTTTTGTGCTTTGCAACAACACCACTCATGTATGAGAATCTGAATCTGTGCAAATACAACACAATTTAAGAACCATGCTGTTGGAGAGCAATATAAACCATAGAACACTACAACACCTAAAATGAGCCATTCAGCCCTTGTAGTCTCTGCCAAAATATTGTTCCGCTAGTCCCACTGACCTGCACTCATTCCATCGCCCGCCAGACCTCTCCCATCCATGTATCTATCCAATTTATTCTTAAATCTTAAGAGTGACCCCTCATTTACCACGTCAGATGGCAGCTCGTTCCACACTCCCACCACTCACTGAGTGAAGATGTTCCCCCTAAAACTTTCCCCTTTCACCCTAAAGCCACGTTCTCTTGTATTTATCTCTCCTCTTCTTCTTTGGCTTGGCTTCGCGGACAAAGATTTATGGAGGGGGTAAAAGTCCACGTCTGCTGCAGGCTCGTTTGTGGCTGACAAGTCCGATGCGGGACAGGCAGACACGGTTGCAGCGGCTGCAGGGGAAAATTGGTTGGTTGGGGTTGGGTGTTGGGTTTTTCCTCCTTTGCCTTTTGTCAGTGAGGTGGGCTCTGCGGTCTTCTTCAAAGGAGGTTGCTGCCCGCCAAACTGTGAGGCGCCAAGATGCACGGTTTGAGGCGATATCAGCCCACTGGCGGTGGTCAATGTGGCAGGCACCAAGAGATTTCTTTAGGCAGTCCTTGTACCTTTTCTTTGGTGCACCTCTGTCACGGTGGCCAGTGGAGAGCTCGCCATATAACACGATCTTGGGAAGGCGATGGTCCTCCATTCTGGAGACGTGACCCACCCAGCGCAGCTGGATCTTCAGCAGCGTGGACTCGATGCTGTCGACCTCTGCCATCTCGAGTACTTCGACGTTAGGGATGAAAGCGCTCCAATGGATGTTGAGGATGGAGCGGAGACAACGCTTGTGGAAGCGTTCTAGGAGCCGTAGGTGATGCCGGTAGAGGACCCATGATTCGGAGCCGAACAGGAGTGTGGGTATGACAACGGCTCTGTATACGCTTATCTTTGTGAGGTTTTTCAGTTGGTTGTTTTTCCAGACTCTTTTGTGTAGTCTTCCAAAGGCGCTATTTGCCTTGGCGAGTCTGTTGTCTATCTCGTTGTCGATCCTTGCATCTGATGAAATGGTGCAGCCGAGATAGGTAAACTGGTTGACCGTTTTGAGTTTTGTGTGCCCGATGGAGATGTGGGGGGGCTGGTAGCCATGGTGGGGAGCTGGCTGATGGAGGACCTCAGTTTTCTTCAGGCTGACTTCCAGGCCAAACATTTTGGCAGTTTCCGCAAAGCAGGACGTCAAGCGCTGAAGAGCTGGTTCTGAATGGGCAACTAAAGCGGCATCGTCTGCAAAGAGTAGTTCATGGACAAGTTTCTCTTGTGTCTTGGTGTGAGCTTTCAGGCGCCTCAGATTGAAGAGACTGCCATCCGTGCGGTACCGGATGTAAACAGCGTCTTCATTGTTGGGGTCTTTCATGGCTTGGTTCAGCATCATGCTGAAGACCTGGCCAGGTTTCCTGGTGCGAGAACACAGCCTTGCTTCACGCCATTGTTAATGGAGAAGGGTTCAGAGAGCTCATTGCTGTATCTGACCCGACCTTGTTGGTTTTCGTGCAGTTGGATAATCATGTTGAGGAACTTTGGGGGACATCCGATGCGCTCTAGTATTTGCCAAAGCCCTTTCCTGCTCACGGTGTCGAAGGCTTTGGTGAGGTCAACAAAGGTGATGTAGAGTCCTTTGTTTTGTTCTCTGCACTTTTCTTGGAGCTGTCTGAGGGCAAAGACCATGTCAGTAGTTCCTCTGTTTGCGCGAAAGCCGCACTGTGATTCTGGGAGAATATTCTCGGCGACACTAGGTATTATTCTATTTAGTAGAATCCTAGCGAAGATTTTGCCTGCAATGTAGAGGAGCGTGATTCCCCTGTAGTTTGAGCAGTCTGATTTCTCGCCTTTGTTTTTGTACAGGGTGATGATGGTGGCATCACAAAGGTCCTGAGGCAGTTTTCCTTGGTCCCAACAAAGCTTGAAAAACTCATGCAGTTTGGCATGCAGAGTTTTGCCGCCAGCCTTCCAGACCTCTGGGGGGATTCCATCCATACCTGCTGCTTTGCCACTTTTCAGTTGTTCGATTGCCTTATATGTCTCATCCTGGGTGAGGACCTCATCCAGCTCTAGCCTTAGGGGCTGTTGAGGGAGCTGGAGCAGGGCGGAATCTTGGACTGAGCGGTTGGCACTGAAAAGAGATTGGAAGTGTTCTGACCATCGGTTGAGGATGGAGATCTTGTCGCTGAGGAGGACTTTGCCGTCTGAGCTGCGCAGCGGGCTTTGGACTTGGGGTGAGGGGCCGTACACAGCCTTTAGAGCCTCGTAGAAACCCCTGAAGTCACCAATGTCCGCGCTGAGCTGGATTCGTTTGGCGAGGCTAGTCCACCACTCATTTTGGATCTCCCGGAGTTTGCGCTGAAGATGGCTGCATGCGCGACGGAAGGCTTGTTTCTTCTCTGGACAGGACGGCTTTGTAAGGTGAGCCTGGTGGGCAGCTCACTTCTTTGCCAGCAGCTCCTGGATTTCCTGGCTGTTTTCTTCAAACCAGTCCTTGTTTTTCCTGGAGGGGAAGCCCAGTACCTCTTCAGTGGATTGCAGTATGGTAGTCTTCAACTGATCCCAGAGGGTTTCAGGGGACGGGTCCGTGAGGCGGGTTGCATCGTCGAGCTTTGCTTTGAGGTTTGCCTGGAAGTTTCCTCTCACTTCGTCTGACTGCAGGTTTCCAACATTGAACCTCTTTCTGGGGGCTTTACTGTTCCTGGGCTTTGGCTTGAAGTGAAGGTTGAGCTTGCAGCGAACCAGCCGCTGGTCAGTGTGGCATTCCGCACTGGGCATGACCCTGGTGTGGAGCACATCTCGTTTGTCACTTTCTCGCACCAGGATGTAGTTCTCTTGTATTTATCTCTCCTAATCTAAGTGGAAAGAGCCTACTCACAAATTTACTCTGTCTACACCCCTCAATTGTTTAAACCTCTATCAAATCTCTCCTCATTCTTCTACGCTCCAAAGAATGAGGTCCTAAACTGTTTAATCTTTCCCTGTAACTCAACTCCTGAAGACCCAGCAACATCCTAGTAAGTTTTTTATGCACTTGTTCAATCTTACTGATATTCCCATTGTGAGGTGACCAGAACTCTATGCAATACTCCAAAGTGGCCTCACCAATGTCTTATACAGCCTCACCATAACATCCCAACTCCTATACATAATACTTTGACTTATGAAGGCTAAGATGTTAAACCCGTCTATAACCTTGTCTACCTGTGACGCCACTTTCAGGAATTTATGTATCTGTATTCCCAGATTCTTTTGTTCCTCCACATTTCTCAGTGCCCAACCATTTGCTATGTATGTCCTACCTTGGTTTGTCCTTCCAAAATGCAAAACCTCACACTTGCCATAAATTCCATCTGCCATTTTCTGTCCCATTTTTCCATTTGGTTCTGATCCCTCTGCAAGCTTTGAAAGCCTTCCTCACTGCCCACAATTCCTCTAATCTTAGCATATCAGCAACCCAGCTAATCCAAATTACCACATTATCATCCAGATCATTGATGTAGACAACAAACAACAATGGTCCCACTATCGATCCCTGAGGCCCACCACTCATCACAGACCTCCGGTCTCTGAAGCAATCATCCACTACCACACTCTGTCTTCTCCCATTCAGCCGATTTCAAATCCAGTGTAAAACATCCCCATGAATACCAAGCATCTGAACCTTCTGAACTAACCTCGCATGTGGGACCTTGTCAAAGACCTTACTAAAGTCCATGTAGACAACATCACAGCCTTTTCCTTCATCTACTTCCTTGGTGACCTCCTTGAAAAACTCTGTAAGATTTGTTAAACATGACCTGTCACACATAACACCATGTTAGCTGTCCTTAATCAGCTCTTGGCTGTCCAAATATTTGTATATCCATTCTCTCAGAACACCCTCCAATAATTTACCTACTACTGATATCATGTTCACCTGCCTGTAATTTCCTGGTTTATTTTTAGAGCCTTTTATAAACAACAGAACAACATGAGCTACCCTCCCATCCTCCAGCACCTCACCCGTGGCTAAGGACATTTTAAATATTTCTGCCAGGGGTCCTGCAATTTCTATACTAGTGTCCCTCAAGATCTGAGGGAATAAATGACACCTGGGTGATTTATCTGTCTTTATTCCCTATAAGGCAGCAAGCACCTTCTCTTCTTTAATCTCTCTCTATATGTTCCATGACACTTCCTTCCTCATACACTATGCCACTTTCCTAAGTAAACATTGATGCAAAAAAAACTGTTTAAGATCTCCCCCATCTCGTGAGGCTCCACACAAAGATGATCCTCTAGGGGACCAATTTTGTCCTTTACTGTCCTTTTACTCTTAACGTACTTGTAGAAGCCCTTCGGGTTTACCTTCACATTATCTGCCAAAGCAACCTCATGTCTTCTTTTTGCCTTCCCGATTTCTTTCTTGAGATTTTTCTTGCATTTTTTATACCCAAGTACCTCATTTTCTCCATACTGCCTATGCTAAACACCTTCTTAACCAGATCCCTTAAAAACCAGGGTTCCCTATGCCTGTTACCTTTGCTTTTAATCCTAACAGGAGCATGCAAACTCAGCAAACTCAAAATTTCACCTTTGAAGGCCTTCCTCTTACTGAACACATCCTTGCCAGAAAACAACTTATTCCAATCCACTCTTCCCAGATCCTTTCTCATTTCCACAAAATTGGCCTTTCTCCAATTTAGAATCTCAACTCGAGGATCTTATCCTTATCCACAATTAACTTGAAATCACTGACATAGTGGTCACTAGATCCAAAATGTTCACCTACTCAGTCTTCTGTCACCTGACCTGTCTGGTTCCCTAATAGGAGATCAAGTATTGCATCCTCTCTCATTGGTACTTCTCTATATTGATTTAGAAAACTTTCCTGAACACATTTGACAAACTGCAAGCCATCCAATCCTTTTACAGTATGGGAGTCCAAGTCAATAGGTGGGAAGTTAAAACCTCCTACTATCACAGCATTCTGCTTCTTACATCAGTCTGCTATCTCTCTACAGATTTGCTCCTCCAATTCTCTCTATCGGGCAGACTATAATACAACTCTATCAGTGTGGCCACACCTTTCCTATCCTTCAGCTCCACCTATATGGGGGTCTCTGTAGATGAGCCCTCTTGGCTATCCTGTCTAAGCATATCTGTGATATTTTCCCTGACGAGCAATGCCTCTCCTCCCCCTTTCATCATTCCCCATCTGAAGGAAACAACTCATTCTTGTAACCACCTTTTTCATCTGTCACCAATCACAGCAGCATTAAACGGATGCAAGGAGCGAGCTCCTGCATGTAACTTTATTTTATTTTTATATTGCATGCAGCCATTGGAAGCTTTTGAAAAGGCGACAAAGGCAATGTTTCCTAAAGGAACCTTACATTTATTATAAAGATTATCACATGGGGAGAAAGCAAATGGCTAGACTGTGTTTATCTGCAATTGTTGAGAAATTTATATTGGCTAAAAAATAATTCTGTGCTTTTATCCAAAGCTGTGCCTTGTCAAGAGGGGAATTGTGTAGCTGTTTTGCTCCATTATGGCTCCATTGTCGGCACCTGGCCTCAATGAGTGCCTCAGATTAACAAAATTTGCAATTTAAGGTAAGATATTTTTACACATTTAACCATTCAACAAAGATTTGATGAAAAATTAACAGAACACTTCCTCATCCTTGCTACCTAGATGGAAGTCCAAAAAAATTCTATGAAAATTTCACTTATATGAACAACAAATTTCTCCACATTAAAACTTAATCCACCTATGAGATGAGTATAGCAAATTTCTAGGCTGGAGGCTTTTGACTTCTTTCATGATCAACATCCAACGAATGTAATGAACTGATTCACTGTTGTCAATTTCGCAGCGGATAGCTAGTGTCCTAAACTCCATTACATAGATGGAATCCCGCGGCGTTCTTACTAATTCTCCTGGATGAATGAGATATTGTTGAGGGCAGAACCTAGAGGCAGGGTGAGAGCAAAGGAGCTTGGGCAAATTCATAAAGTAGGCATCTGTGTAAGGCACTTTAAAAGTTAACCACAAAAGCTTCAGAAAGCTCCTTTAACAGCTTTATTTCACAACATTAAATCCCTAATAGAGAGTTAAAGCAGTAGAACAATGAAATATTAATCATTTTTATTTCTGCATATTTTTCTTTTTTCCTGCTTTATTACTTTGTCATTTCCTTACTAAGAGCAGTTTTCTGTAATGGCCTGACACTCGTACATTAAATATTTATTCTTCGAGAGAAAGCAAAGTTCCTCCGTAAAGAGCCTTTAGTGCGTTCCTTACATTTTTGATGCGAATCCTTGAGAGATCAATTCACTTACGCCAAGAGTAACTCTATTCATAATAGAAGGGGGAATTGGGGGAGGGGGAGTGCGGGAGAAAGCAGCTCGTTCATGCCATTCTTAATGAGCAATGCATTTTGTCCGATCTCTTTCCATTTCACCTAATGTGTATTCTATTTATTCAGCTTTCCCTTAAGGACATCCGTGCTTCTTTTTTTTCTTTCCATTTCACCTAATGTGTATTCTATTTATTCAACTTTCCCTTAAGGACATCCATGCTTCTTTTTTTTTGCTTGAGCTGCGTGTATGGTAGAGAGATCTACATTCTAACAGGAGACGTTGGCATTGCATATTCCATACATTGCGTTCTTCCATTCTAAAGAGGATACTATAATCCTCCTATTAATTTCTTTGGGAATTCTGAGATTGTGCTGTTAAGAATGCTTTTGATGCCTTAAGTGAACGGTAGGAGTGCCCAACATCTCATTACATTTTCAAGTGCATTTATTAGATATACAGAGTAGCACTTTTAAACTGCATTTACATGCATTTTCATTTGCTGCAATGAAAGAGGAGTAAAACACAAAGGTTTGCAGATACTGAGGTTGAAGCAAAAACGCAGTGCTGGAGAAATTCACTCAGCCAGTCCAACGGTGTACTTTATCTTCTTCTTTGGCTTGGCTTCGCGGACGAAGATTTATGGAGGGGGTAAAAAGTCCACGTCAGCTGCAGGCTCGTTTGTGGCTGACAAGTCCGATGCGGGACAAATTTATATTGCAAAGATAAAGATACATAACCAATGTTTCGGCCTTGAGCCCTTCATTGAGGTATTTTACTGCAGTGAAATCATATCCCTGCCCTTATCGAATGACGATCACAATACAGAAAACAGAGTGGGGATTTTCGGCAATGAAATTAATTATTTCCAGTGGAGGAACACAAAAGCTCCTTGTTTGCAGTTCAAAGTTTCCTGTGTTGAAATTATTTGTTGAAGAGCTAAACTGGAATGTGTCTGGAAATCTGCACTTTTAAAATCAACTACTAATCAATAATTTTCCTGCATCCGTCCAAACGCCATTGAAGGGGTAGAGTGCGCATACTGATGCGCAGAAACAAGATGGCTTCAGGGTTAAGACTGATGGTCCATCTGTACACATGCAATTCTGGAGTTTCTAGCAGGTGAGACATGGGGGAAAAGTCCATCAATTATGGGGGTAAAGGGATTAACCAGCTGATTGCTAGTTATTAAAAAGACTGTACAAGCAAGCTCTAAATAGCAGAACATTTCTACCAATCTCTCCGTTACATTAATTGCAACTGGGTCATGAGGAGCTTTTTGAAACAATTGGGCAACTTCTTCAAGCACTTTATCAAGATTTTTCCAAAACTGAGCAAAATTTATTCCACAAGTTCACAGACAATTGCACTTAAAAGGAAAAGAAGCACCATGATGCTACTTCATCTTATTGGACACCTTTTGGAGATATTTTTATACCAGAAAGTTTTGCAAAGCCTGATGTCCCATTACACCTGGACAATGAGAAACTATTTTCAATTGCAAATGTTAGTGACAACTTGTAGCAATTTACTTTACAAAAGCAGGCTCTCATCGTGGGTTTTCTGAAACAACAAAATAGATCATCCCATGGATGACCACATATTTGGCCAGAGAGGAGTTATCAACATATAGTTAATGTATCCATAATCACAGGGTCCCCAAGATGTCCATGGATGTTGCTTCATTGACAAGTCATTGAGTATTTAACAACAGCTGATACTGTGCACCTGGGGAGCTACTGGCCCTCGTACCAAATACATGCAAGGATAAATTCAAACCTCACTAGATCTCAAATCTAGAACCATTTTTAGTGCAGGTCATCATTGCTCCCTCAACATTCGTCGCTTCAAAGCTAGAGAGGTGATCCAGTAAAAAAAAACAGATATCACCATCCATAGTTATTTTAAAAAGTGGTCTCTTGGAAAACTTGGTTAACATGTACCAGCCCCTGTCTGGTGAGACAATGCAACAGCTTGGAGAAAAACATGGAATAAAACTATAACCAGAATAAACATCCACTTTCTGGCCCGACATCAAGCCTCCTGGCTTCAATGCTCCTCAAGAAACAACACGGGAAGCTCCAAATTGAAGTTGAACCTGGTATGGCTCATTTGATGCACTAAGGGTATTTCAGGAGTTCTCCAAAAAGGGATTGTGACAACTCATTATAATGCTCTGCATATCTAAGCAATATTAAAGAGGGACATAGCTTGCCATCAAGATCAATCAAATACATAGAACTCACCAGGAAAGAAGGACAAGAGAGCGAGGTGATGAATTTTATACAACTGTATTTAAGGCTACCTCTCTTTCTCCAGGGGTGACCAACAAGGAGTTCCTGTTGTTGCATCCAGAAAGTAATCCATCTTGCAATGTGCAGTTGTGCATCAGCCTATACGATCCATACCATCAGCAGAGGTGCAAATGCAATGTTGGTGCACAAATAGCATAATACATACATACCACAAACTACCCACTGAAAACTGAAGCTTAGCAGGTCCTGAGTACTAAAACTGCAAGTTGCTGCTTATCATTTTCAGGCAAATTCTTTACACTAATTAGATATTTGGATTGAATTAGTATGTTAAATCCAACTGGCTTTGCCTTGGTGACCCATTCAACACCTGATAGCCAAGATGATGCCTTTTGTTTCTTGCAAAACATTAGGAGTGTAACAACTGGAGGTTCTAACAGTTGCCAAAGCCAAAGGATGGTGGTAGGATCAAGTTCCCACTGTTACACAAACGCTCTTCATGGCGTGCATCTCCATCAGCCTCAAACAGTCCAACTCCTGGCCTTCGTGCGTGGAAGAGTTTTTATGCCCGGCAGAACTGTTCTTGCTGACAGGAGAAGAGGCAAAGGTGGGCCACTGGCACCTTGAACCCAAGATGGGGCTCATTAACCACGTATAAGAGAGGAAAAACTCCAATTTCAAACCTTCACTGCTTTGTGGATATACCTGTTTATGGCAAAGATTTTGGGAGTAAACCCCAAGGAAAAATCTGTAGTTGGAGTCCCAAAGGCGGCTGACTGCTGTACCTGGCACCAGCACGGCAATTCCTGCAAGACTGCTGGCACAAAACTGTATAGACTTACGTCGTTCCTTTGGACCTGTCATTAAAATGGAGAGGTGAGGGTGGGTGAGGTCCCACTGCATGGGCAAAAGACAGATCTCCATATCAACTTTGCCCTGGCTTGCACCCTGGAGAGGCCACTAAAGCTTCGCTTTCCTCCATGTTTGTCCACGACTGACGGAGGTCACAAGAACAACAACTGGAAAATGGTTAAGTTTGATTGAACATTGCGCTAACATTAGAACCTGTTTTGCTGTCAATGCATTGGACTTGTTTAGTTGCAATTTGGATGTCCGTGGATGGGAACATCTCCAGAGGATTTTTATTGTAACTGCAATAAGAATTGTGGTTAGAATTCCAGACAGAATACAAATCCAGGAAAGAGTGGACTCCAGCTAATTCACCATCTATTAAAATATTATAAACCAACTTCGTATCTGGGGAAGAAAGGCCATCTGGAGCCCTGTGTTTGCCATAAGCTTTCTATCTTATGTTGATAGTTCAAAACTTCATTATCTCATCTGAAGTAAATACATTCGACAATGGGACATCTGTCATGCTTAAAAATTAATATTTATAAAATGCAGATGTTAGAAATCTGAAATTAAAATAGCAACTGCTGGAAATACAGCAGGTCAGGCACCAACTGTCGAAATCGTTCCACAGTTAAGATGCAAAATGTTAGTTTATTCTTTTTCCAGATGCTCGGAGTGTTTCCAGCATTTTCTTGTTTGAACCCGTTCTTTGTTCTGAATGCCTTTTCTATTGCATCCACAGAGTTCTATAGTTCTGAGAGGAAAGTCCAATTGTAAACAGTAGCAGAGATCAAAAAGACAAACAAGCCCCTGACCACATTTTACATCTTCGCTAAGAGTTATTTAGTTTGCATCCCCAAGACTAGAAGTTACAAATTTGTTTAACTCAAAACCATTCAAAACGTACCATGGGTGTAAGTTGATGGGGTGTAAATTTGGCGGTACGGACTCGTGAGCTGAAATGGCCTGGAGAGGCCACCTTCCGTACATCCAAACTTAAAAATAAAATGTCTCTACATCTGAAACAAATTCTCATAAAAGGGAGTGCAATCTGGTATAATTCAGGTCTTATTACAGATAAACAATGGCCCCACTATTTCAATCTGGCTTCTGGCCAGTGAGCTCACTTGGGAGCTGTCAAAGTCACCTCCCCATCCTTGTGCATCTGTTGCTACCCTTGGCTCTTTCTCCCCCTATTTCCTCTTTTCCACTGATGAGCTCTATTGGCTATAATAGTTACTCATTTTAGTTCTGCCTACTTTAAATGCTCATTTAAATTCAAGCTCCCTCCATGCGACATCTTCATTTTCCTCAAGGAACAATGGATTTCCCCCAAATTGGGTAGAAAAAAGTCCAATTGGCTTCACACCCAATGAAGTAGGATATGCTCTTTGTGTCCCATTCCTGAAATCAACTCTTTGGTCTCATATCCCATCTATTCTATTAAAATTTAGTCATCTAAGTATGCCTTTACTCCTGTTCTTATTTTTCCCTCTAACCTCTTCCACCCCCTCATCAGTAGTTTCTTTCCCCCCTCACTTGTCTCTTCATCTCTCATCGTCTTCTGCCAACACCTCCTCCTCTTCCCCCTTTTAATATATGTGAAATTTCTCACTTTAGACTTGACAAAGAGTCGACTCAAAACGTTGACTGATGCACCGAGTTCCTTCAGCTTCTTTGTTCACCCAAGGTACCCAGCATCTGCAGTTTTGGGTTTCTTTTAATCTTGTTATTTTTAATTAATTTTTAAATGCAGAATTGCAGACACTTCTGTCCCAGGAGTCTGTGCCACCCAAACACACAAATAACCCACTAACCCCCGTTCATCTTTGGAACATGCGAGGAAACAAGAGCACCCAGAGGAAACCCATGTGAGTCACAGGGAAAAGATACAAGCTCCTCATAGGGTCAAAACTTGGTCATGTGATGCACTTTAGTGCGAGCAAACAAGTTCAAACTACAGGCTTTAATTGGCTTAAAACTTGCACACAAGGTTCAGTTTCCCTTCTGGCTCCATGTGCTCTACTCCTACCCAAGGGCCGGCGATTGGCAGGGAGTAGGTGAAGCCAGCCTCCCAGGTTACCTCCCTGCAGGTACAGTGGGTTGCCCCCTGCAGTCGGCAGGCAGGAATGCAGACAGTCAGACAGTCCAGTGGCTGCATCAACCACAGGTCACTGGCATTGTAATAGCATTGCACTGACCGTTATCTTGGGGTAAATTCTCATATTTCCCCACTGATAGCTTTATTTCTCCAAATTATTCCCCTTCATACTTTCAATCCCTGGAGTAACCCATTCCTCATTTCACCCACTACAAAATGTGCTGAATTAGCCTTCTGTTCAACAAAGAAAAAAAAGCTGATAGCTGGGCATTTCCTTTCACCCTTGCCCAAATTAAACCTTAACCCATCCTGTTATCATTGGTATGGCTTCTATTGGAACTCCCTTTAATCCAGCTGAACCAGTTTAATGCAATCCTGGCCAAAAAGGCATCATGTATTGTTTGAAACAGCCACTGTTGGGAGAGATGTTCTGCATATCAGAATGCTGAGTCTGCAACAATAAGAAGGGTTGTCTCTTCCTGATAGCATTACAGATCAATGACCTCGAGAAGAGATTTCTCTTGGTCAATGCCAAATTTCCCAGGAACCTCATGTCATATTTATTCATAAATGGCTGATGTTACCTGCTACAGTTCAGACATCATTCAACACACATGGCTGATCTCAGACAGGGCAGGTTTTTCTCTCAACTTTTGGCCATAGGTTAGCACAGCATCAGAAGGCTGAAGGGCCTGCATGGTGCTATAACATTCTATGCTCCGTGTTCATGTTCAACAAGTGCAGTTGAGCATCATTGCAGCAACTTCCAAAATCACAAAACTTTTGATGGAGGTGACTTGTAACCAGGGTCAGTGCTACCTTCAGGCCAACTAGGCAACCACCTAGGGTACAGAGGACCGCAGTTGAAGAGAGAAAATTATGCCCCAGAGTTCAGGTAGTCCGAGGGGAGTGTTTAGAGTCAGCATCGGGAGATCCAGTGTGTGTGCCGAGGGGAGGATTCAGAGATGGCATTGGGAGCTCTGGTGTGTCTTTTGGATGACTGCTGAGGGTTCAGAGCCGGGAATTCCCGGCGCACCTCGGCCTACACCGGAACTCCCAAAGCCTGAGCCACAACTCCAAACCCCTTCACCCTACCACACACCGGAGTCGTGCTTGTGCAGTAATAGGCCAAGGGAAGGGTTTGGAGTCGGCTCTGGGAGCTCTGGTGTGCGCCTGTAGGCCACCTGCCATGGGGAGTCTTATGTAAGCCTAAATGTGTATTTTATTATTTGAATAAGTGAGATATTTCCATTTATTGTTCCAATAATTCTAACATTGGTTTGAACAATTTATTAACACCATCAAGAAAAGTTGTTCGGTCCATGTCTAGCCCTGGTTTTTTTTTAAAAAAGAGGATCATAATACATGACAGAGGAACCAAGCAGACTTGAGACCAAAATGGTCCAGGATAACTCATTAAGGATAGCTCAGGACAGGTACTAAAGGTAAAGGTTCCATTATTGTCATGTAATACTGCATTTAGAATGTAACATTCATGAAATTCTTTAACTTATTGTCTACTGTAAAGCAGACAGTCTCCACTTACTCCAGCATCCCTCACAGCAACACCTGGTGTTCCTAGACGGTCTCCCCTCCAAGTACTGACCAGTTCATAGATGAGAAATAAAAAATATGCAAATTCTTAAAAGAAATCAACTCACCAATTGCTCCACGCAATTTTTTTTCATTCTTTTAATGATTTTGTGTATCTTAGTTGTCAAAGTTTCATAAAACATGAGAACTTCAAAAGGCAACTAACAGAAAAGCATTCTTGAATTTCTGTGTGTAAAGCCATGCTGAAATCACAGTTACATTTTGCTCAGGGTTCCCTACCAATGTCCTGAAAGTTCTCCCAGTTGTGTAATATGGAGATACTCTCCATCCAGACAGTTGTTAAAGAGACATGTAATCAGCTTTATTATTGCTCTAATTGATGCCGTCTCACAGTGGTGCACCTCACAACTGCAGCAGTCTGGCTTCTGCCCTGAACTGTAGCCCTGTCTGTGTGCAATTTGCACAATCTCCCAGTGACCATGTAAGCTTCCTCTGGATGATTCCATTTCCTCTCGGATCTCAAAGCTGTGGGCAGGTAGATTATTGACCATTTGCTGTAGTGTGAAATGATAGAAGTTTCGGAAAATAAAAAAAGGGAATAGCACAGATTTATAAACATGGTTACAGGAAAGTCAGAGCAAACTTGATAGGCAAAGGGGCTTTTCATATTGCATCATTTTTGTGGGAAAAAAGGTCACTGACAGGTTTATAGACTTAAAAGTGTGTGAAGTAAAAGGATTTAATGTTGTGTTGCCCTTGGAAGAGGTCTGCATTCAACCAAGAGCCCTTTAGTTCAAAATGATTTGTGTGCCAAAATATTTCCTTTTGTATTTGAGAAAGATAATCAAAGATCGATGTATTACTTATTCTTGAAATTTAAAATAAATTAAGCAGTTTCAAGTTTTGTGCTTTTCAATTTTTTCTAAACATCTGTTTTTGAAAATCAAAGTTGGCAATTTTTTTTTGGGGGGGGTGTAAGAAGTTGGCCTTGCCTAAGGCGTAAAAGTAGTCTGGCACCGGCCCTGCTTGGAACAGGCTGGTCAGAATTAAAAGTCCACATCATCCAAGGAAGTGCACAAAATGGGATCCAAAACTGGCTGCATGGCAGGGAGCAGAGGATAAGAGTTGGCAGATCTTCTTGCAAGCAGAAGGCTCCTTCCATTGAGGTTTCACAAGGTTCAGAACTCCTTGCTTCTGCCACAATTTGCAGATGATACCGAACCAAATTTTTTCAGGAGGGCTTGCAGAGGATGTCAATGGACTTGCCAGTCAGGCAGTAAATTCAATCTGTAAAAGGTGCAATAGGGAAAGTGCAGCAAGGCCAAGGAAAATAAGATAAGCAATAGGAACTGGAGAACAGAGAAGCCATGGATTAGTTCCTGACAGATTTTTAAAAGGTTAATTAGACCTATGGGATGTTACTTGTAAAATTTAAATCAGCAAGGTTATGTATACAGCACTGGTTAATGCATAGCACGAATACCACATCCAATTCTGGCTACCATATTACAAGGAAAAGTATGGAAGATTAAAGAGAGTTTTATTTTAAACTTAATTTTAATCATAAGATCAATTTGAAGAGGCTGGGTTCATATTTTCTGGAACAAAGATGGCTGAAGAATTATTTTGTTCAATATTGTAGTTAAGAGGGGCTCAACAGATTATTTATTTTCCTTAAAAGCAGTCAAAGATCAGGGAAATAGATTTAAAGTAATTGATAGAAACTTTGAGGGGAAAGAGGGAAATAATAGATGCTGTGTTCCAGAAATTTCACCTAGAAAGGTGGAAGACAAAAACCCACTTGCATTGAAGAGGTATTTGGATGTATATACCCAAGGAATTGTATCCGTCAGGGTTCATGACAGTTTGGACAGTTGTTCCAACCAGCGCACACAAAATGGGCCTTAAATTCCCTAGTTTCTTAAAACCAGGAGTCCAGTGAAAACTTCCACAGGGATCATTGTAATTGTGCTGTCTACTGTTTTCACAAGAGATCTTTACAGAGAAATGCTGGGGGGTTAAAGTCAGTTACACAGAAACAGCCCACTGACCATTGTGTCTACTTTACCCATAATTTGTACATAAAGTTCTACGCCTTGTCAATTCAAGTCCTTGTCTGTGTGCTTCTTGTACATTGCAAGGGTATCCACCTTCATCTCCTCAAACAGCACATTCCAAACACTGCAAAATATTGCCGCTCAGATTCCCTTTCAACCTCACAGTGTGCCCACTTGGTTTTAGACACTCGCTCCATGGAGAAAAATCATTTCCCTATCTACCCCATGTATCACTTTACATTTTGCATCTCTCTGTCAGGTTCTCTCACTCAGCCTCTTCAAGGAAAACATAACCAGCTTTTCTTTGCATCTCTTTCTAACTGAAATGCTCCAATCCAGGCAATGCCCTGGTGTATATCTATGTGCATTCACACCCTTCCTATAGTGCGGAGTCCAGAATGACCACAATATTTCAGGTGTTGGTTTGGAGATCTACCCCAGTAAGTAGCCCTTCCAACCCACAAACGTGCGCTGCCCAAAATACACCCATGAGATCAATTAACCTTCTAATGCTGTGAGACTTTGGAATGTGGGAGAAAGCCTAGGCAGACACAGGGGAGAATGTAGAAACTTCTTGCAGATAAGAACGGATTGGAATCCAGACTGCTGGCGCTGTTACAGCTTTGGGCGAACCACGACAGTAACAGTGCCTCATTCTCCAATCAACACTAAAATTGCCCTCTGCTACATTCATGTGTCCAGTATCCTATTACTCCTGAGCCTGCTTCCAGTCCTTTCTCCACCTCTTCAATTGTTGATTCTTCACTTCCTCCTCAACCCAAAGCTTTGACTGTCCATTCTTCTCTCTGGGTGTTATGTGACCTTTAAATCCTTCCAGCTCCTCGTCATTGCCTCACAAGTGTTATTTATTTCTGAGATATGCAGATTAAAGTGCACATTGGATGCAGGAAGTGCAAAAATTACCACTTGCTAATCAAATCATGCCCAATCCAGATTTCAACCATCCGCTTGCCATCAAGATTCCCATTTGTAATTTTGGCACAATTTCCATATCATCCATACATTGAATTACATCACTGCCCATGTAATGCTCCAAATTAAAAATGTTCACATCTAAGTGAGTAAAGCAAGATTTTTGTAACCTCCTTTACTGCAGAGTTGTGATTGAGTAGAGAATGCCTTTAAGCCAATCAATTAAATGGGAATGTGCATAGTTTTGAGCTACTGATAATCAGAAGCTGAGGGAAGAGCCGGGCAGAAAAGCTGGAAGAATGATCAATGGTCATCTTCATTACCCATAATCCCCCACGCAGCTGGAACCGTTCTGTGTTTTCCAGAGCAGTTCCAGCTACATGGGGTTATTATGGGTAATGAAGATGGCCATTGCTCGGCACACGTTAGACTTCATGGGGAAATTATGGGTAACAAAGATGGCCATTGCTCGGCACACGTTAGACCTCATGGCGACGGGCGGAGCTACAGCACTGACCGCACCGCCTCCATATGCTCCTGAGGACGCTACAAGGTGCCACCCTTCAGAAAAGTGGCGCAGGGGCAGCCTCTTAGGAAGGTCTGCAGATGCTCTGATCGAATGCAACACACCAGATCTGGAGAAACTCAGCAGATGACACAGCAACTACAGTCAGGAAAGGGATATAACCAACATTTTGAGCCAAACCATTCATCAAAAAGCAGGAAGGCTCTTGAATAAAAAGGTAGGGGGGAAGAAGGGAAGGGGCAGTGGGAGGAGTACAGGCCAACAGGCAAGAGGTCATGCGTGGATAAGGGCAGAAGAAATGGTGATGGGGGAGTTGGTTGGCTCTCTGAATGGAGAGTGAAAGGTGTGAGAGGAGGAGGAAAGAGACAGAAGGATAGGGAACATGAGAGACACACACAGGGGAGGGCTTCATGGAAACCTTTGTAGTCAATACTAATGCTATCTGGTTGGACAGTGTCCAGGTGGAAGATTAGGTATCGTTCCTCTGATTGGCAGGTAGCCTTGGTTTGGCAGTGCCCGAAGCCATGGACAGACGTGTCGGAGTGGGAATGGGGTGTGAAATTGAAATAGTTGGCCTCTGCAAAATTATTGCATTGGACAGAGCAAAGGTGCACAGTGAAATGATCTCCCAGTCTGCATCCAATCTCTCCAACATAGAGGAGGCTACAATGGGAGCACCAGGTACAGTAGGTGACCCCTAGTGATTCCCAATTGTTGCTTCACTTAGAAGGACAGTTTTGGGTCAGGAATGCTGGTGAGGGAGATGTGGGTGCAATTAGGGATGAGTGGACGAGGGAGTCTCAGAGAGACTCAGAGAGTGGTCTCGGAGGGAGTGGTCCCTGTGGAAAGGAGAAAATGTGTCTGGAGGGCACAGAGGCTAATGAGGCAATAGGAAGAGGAATCCGGTCCTTGTCGTATCTAGGGATGGAGGGGGCCAGGGTAGATGTGTGGGAAATGGAGGAGATGTGGGTTGATGGCAGTAGAGGGGAAGCCACTTTTTTTTTGAAGGAGGAAAATATCTTGGATGTTCTGGAATGGAAACATCACCCTGGAAGCAGATAGAACAGAGAAACAGAAGAATTTAACAACTTAAAGGCAGACTGGCATTCTCAATTACACAAATAATATTTTCACCAGGATGGTAATCAAACAATGCATCTTGCTTGCATTGTCTAAATAGGTCACCCAAGCAGGTTCAGTATTCTTGCTTTGGAATAATCCAAATTTTCACTTCCAAGGAAGGGAACACAATCTGGAGGAGAATGCAGTGGACACTAAAATTGTGTTTAAAGAGGAAGGTCTTCTAAGATTACAACATGATCTTCATCAACTTTTGGACTGAGAAATGGCAAATGGCAAATGCAGTTTAATTCAGATAAGAGCTAAGCATGTCTTGGACAATAAATGGAAGGGCCCTGGGGTGTCTTATGGAGAGGCATATGGGTACAGGCACATAGCTTCCAAGCAGAGGCAATGCAGGTGGACAGTGGGGTGAAGGTATTTACCACACTCGCCTTCGTTGGTCAATGAATCAAGTATAGGAGTTGGGATGTCTTAAACATTGTGTGAAGTTCTGATCACCTTGCTGCTGGAAGGATGTTCTTAAACTGAAAATGGTTCAAAAATAATTATTCACAAAGATTTATCAGGCCTGAGGGGCATTTCCCACATTGAGAGTGGTGGGCATATGGAACAAGATGCCAGAATTATTCATAGAAGCAGATACAATTATGACAATCAAAAGGCATTGGGACTGGTCCATGGATAGGAAAGGTTTAGAGATAATATGGGGTCAAGCACAGGTAAATGGATGTAGCTCAAGTGGGAAAATAGATCAGCATGGACAAGTTGGGCTAAAAAAGGATGTTTCTGGACTGTATCATTCTTCAACTCAATCACTATGATGTGAGAAACAAGTTTAGCCAGTCTGAGAAGCAACAAGACTGAACATAAGCTGATCACGGTGATCACTTTATTTACCCACAGGGGAAAGTCACCACAGGGATAACTAGTGCACCCAGACATGTGACAATATGCTGCTAATTTTGAATAATCAAATATACAGTCGTGAAAAGATGCGTAACAGATTTGTGTTAATCTTTAAAGTTGAAACCTTTAGTTATAAAATAATATTTCTTTGTAAAGTTATAGAGTTAAATATTTTTCTAGTGAGGGAATGCATGCAGGATCACACACGGGTCACAACATAAATGCAGAAACACCATTGCTATTAGAGAAAGAGTTCAGTTCGAGTCGTAGTGTCTGGAAAGCTGACATAGTGTTCTTAACTGAAACTCAAGGACCATGGGTGGTTGCTTAAAAGCATTTTTGTGTACAATCAGCATTATGCTTGCAGCGGTTTCAAACTCGAGTGCCATTCGAGAGGAGTCACGTGATGGAGTAGTGGCAGGTTGGGAAAACCAGCCCTCTCCAGAAAAATAGGAAAAGATAAAGTAAAACAAAAATAAAATATAAGAAATAGAAGATAAAGTTACAGAGAAGAGAAAGAAGATGGCACCCAAGAAGGAGAAAGTAAAAACAACCAAAACAAAAGTAGAAAAGTCGCCGAAGAAAGAAGGAGGCCTTGCCTGCATGAAGGAACGGAGCTGTGGTGGCAAGGAGCGCCTGATCCCAGAGGTTGGTGCCTGCCCTGCGGAGTCGCGACCTTCTGACCGGTGGACTTCAAAAATGGCTCGTGGAGCCAAACAACTGCACAATCAAAGGAAAAAGAGGACACTGACGGGAGCGGGGCTCAGTAGAGGAGCAGGCAGCCACAGCGCGAACAGCTGAGGGACGCCCAACACCAGGGCGTTCAGCTGGAGGACGAGGAAGGCGGCAGAGGAGGGAGTGAGGAAACAGATGAGGGAGAAAGACAGAGGGGTGACCGACAAGAGGATCAACGACAGGAGGCCCGACAGACGAGCAGCCCAGGAGGGGAGGACCAACAGCAAGAGGTCCGGCAAAAGGAGGCCCGACAAAGAGATACAAACAGCTCATCAGGAAAAACAGAAGAGACACAGACAAAAAAAGACACAAACACAGGTACAGACACAAAAGAGGAAGAAGACGACCAAGATCTTCACAGACAAACAGAAGGTAAAATTGATGGGCAGAATATAGATAAAGCTTTTTTTGAAGAACAAATGAGATCATTAAAAGAATGGTCATCATTAGAATTTAATGCAATTAAAAGGAAAATGAAAAGAGCAGAAGATAAAATGCAAAGCTTAGAGCTGGTAATGACAGAAAAAGGGAAAAGAGTAGAGCGGGAAACGGCTGTAGAAATGGAAGTAAATGACTTAAGAGAAAAATTGGAAGAAAGTGACAAAAAAATTAAAGAGACACAAGAGCTGTTATCTCAGAAAATTATATTAGGCGAAACAACAAAAATAGTGGGCCTGAAGGAGGGTAAAGAAGGCACAGATATGAAGGAATTTATAAAAGGATGGATCCCGAAGGTCCTGGGAACAACAGAAATGCAGGAAGAAATGGAAATAGAAAGGGCACACAGAACACTAGCTCGGGAACCACAGACACATCAAAAACCAAGATCCATCTTAGTAAAATTTTTGAGATACACGACAAGAGAAAATATACTAGAGCGGGCAAGGAATAAAGTTAGAGAAGATAATAAGCCATTGGAATACAAGGGTCAAAAAATATTTTTTTACCCAGACATAAGTTTTGAACTCTTAAAGAGGAGGAAGGAGTTTAATACAGCGAAAATGATTTTATGGAAAAAAGGTTACAAATTCATGTTAAGACATCCAGCCATGCTTAAAATATTTATACCTGGGGAGCAATACAGACTGTTCTTGGATCTGGAGGAAGCACAAGAATTCGCAGAACGTTTGCAGGACAGAAGAAGAGATGTAACAAGAATGAAGAATGGTGATAAAGTATATATAAAGATGTAAAAACAATGTATATGTAAATAACTAAAGAGGGAAAAGAGAAGGGAAGGAAGGAAGGGGGAAAAAAGAGAGCTTTGTTATGTTATATGTGTAAAAAAAAGTGTTTTCTGGGGGGGCTGGGGAGAGAGGGAATAACCATCACTGCAAAATCAGTTGACGCTTGCGAGCAAGATCGCAATCCAAATGGAAAGTGGTGTTGTGGTTGCCCGGCAAGGGATAAGGGGCAACTCAGAGAGGGGGGAGCATTTGGGGTTAAGGTATTATTGGGTTGGGGTATTTTATGTTTTAAATGTGCTGTTGTATATTGAGTTTAATAAGGGAAAACTAAGAGATGAAAATGGGAAAAGGGGGATGAAGGTGGCAAGGAGGTGGAAAAGAGGTGTAAGCAAGATATAAGATGGCCACGTTGAACTATATGACTACAAACATTAAGGGAATACATAACCAAATTGAAAGGAAGAGGCTACTAAATTTATTGAAGAAGGAAAAAGATAGACATAGCATTTGTGCAGGAAATGCATCTAACTGAAGTGGAACATAACAAATTAAAGAAAGATTGGGTAGGACACATAGCGGCAGCATCCTAAATTCAAAAGCTAGAGGTGTAGCCATATTAGTTAACAAAAATGTACCAATCAAAATGAAGGAGGAAATAATAGATCCAGCAGGGAGGTATGTAATGATAAAGTGTCAGAGATACTCAGAATTTTGGAATTTCCTCAATATATATGGGCCTAACAAGGAGAATCAAAAGTTTATGCAGGATATTTTTTGAAGATTGAAGACACACAAGGAAATATATTGATAGGAGGGGATTTTAACATTAATTTGGATCCAATGTTGGATAAAACTGGACAAAAGAAAAGCAAAAAGAATAAAGTAGCCAAATTTATGGTTAAATCAATGCAGGAAATGAAACTTATGGATATATGGAGGAGGCAACACACAAGAGAGAAGGAATATTCATATTATTCGAGTAGGCACAAAACATACTCAAGGAGTGATAGGTTTTTGTTGTCGGCCCATATTCAAGGGAGAGTTAGGAAAATGAAGTATAAAGCTAGACTACCATCAGATCATTCACCCCTGTTATTACCAATAGAACTGGAGGACATCCCACCAGGAACATATAGATGGAGGATAAACTACATGCTACTTAAAAGGCAGGAATTTAGAGATTTTATTGAATGCCAAATTAAAACATAATTTGAAATAAACACAGAATCAGTGAAAGACAAATTTATATTATGGGATGCAAAGAAAGCCTTCATTAGATAATAAGTTATGTAACTAAGAGGAAAAAGGATTACAATCAGGAAATAGAGCAGTTGGAAAGGGAGATAGCAAGTACAGAAAAGGAACTGTAAAAAGGGATGATACAATGAAAAGGAGAGAATTGGCAGACAAAAACATAAAATACGAAACATTACAAACGTATAAGGTGGAGAAGAACATAATGAAAACAAAGCAAAAGTATTAAGAACTAGGAGAAAAAACATAAAATATTAGCCTAGCTACTTAGAACAAGATAAAAGAACTGTATTGGCATCAAGGAAAAAGGACAAACAAATGACATATAACCCAACAGAGATTAATGAAAACTTTAAGGAATTTTATGAACAATTATGCTGAAGTGAGAACAAGGGGAAAGATGATAAAACAGAGGAATTTTTAGCTAAAATTGAACTGCTGAAATTGCAAGAGGAACAAAACAAACTAATAAAACTATTTGAAATAGAGGAAGTACAGGATATATTAAAAAAGCTGCCAAACAATAAAACACCAAGAGAGGATGGATTTCCAATAGAATTTTATAAAACATTTAAAGAGTTATTAATTCCTCCTCTCCTAGAAGTAATGAACCAGATAGAAGAAACACAAAACTTGCCAGATTCATGTAAGACAGCAATAATTACAGTAATACCAAAGACGGGGAAGGATCCATTAACACCAGTATCATATAGACCAATAGCTCTACTTAACTCAGATTCTAAGACAATAACGAAATTATTAGCAAACAGATTGGCCGATTGTGTACCAAAAATAGTAAAGCAAGATCAAATTGCATTTATTAAGAAAAGACGAATTGTGGATAATGTCTGTAAACTTATTAATCTAATTCATGCAGTTCAAGGAAATAAGAAACCAAGAGTGGCTGTTGCTTTAGACACAGAAAAACTCTTTGACAGAGTAGAGTGGAATTACTTATTTAAAGTATTACAGAAGTTCAATCGACCAGAAAAATATATAAATTGGATTAAAGCATTGTATAATGGACCATTGGTGAAGGTAAATGGATATGTATCAAATCAATTTAAATTAAGCAGGTCAACTAGACAGGGATGTCCATTATCGCCCTCATTGTTCGCCTTAGCAATAGAACCTTTGGCAGAACTGATTATAGAAAATAAAATAAAAGGGATCAAAATAAAGGAGAAGGAGTATAAAATCAGCTTATTTGCAGATGACATCATAGTATACCTCACAGAACCAGAGATATCAATAAAAGAACTACATAAGAAATTGAAGGAATATGGAGAAATATCGGGGTACAAGATCAATGCAAATAAGAGTGAAGTGATGCCAATGAGTAACGGGGATTATACAGAATTTAAAAAAGAATCACCATTTCAATGGCAACCACAAGCAATCCGATACCTAGGGATCAGGTTAGATAATAACTTAAGCCACTTGTACAAACTAAATTATCAGCCACTAATAAAGAAATTCCAGGAAGACTTAGAACATTGGAAAGAATTACCACTAATGTTGATAGGGAGGGTAAACTGCATTAAAATGAACATGTTCCCAAGGATACAATACTTATTTCAAATGTTACCAATTCCCTTAATAGAATTTTTTTTAATGAACTAAAGAAAATAATAAGGAAATTCTTGTGGAAAGGGAGGAAACCGAGGGTATCGTTAGATAAATTAACAGAGAGGTATAACAGTTTGCAGTTACCAAATTTTAGAAATTATTGTAGAGCCGCACAATTAAGGTATTTATCAGATATTTACCAGACAAGGGGAAAACCAGACTGGACCAAGATAGAACTAGATAAAATAGGTGAAAAGGTACCGGAACATATACTTTATAAGTGGGATGAAAACCTGGTGTAATATAAAAGCTCACCAGTATTGCATCATTTACTTAATACATGGAAGGAAAGGGAAAAAACAAATTACCAAATACCAAAATTATTATTGATGCAAAATCCACTAATCCCTTTTACAATAGATAACCTTTCCTTTAGAGATTGGGAGAAAAGGAATCAAAAGAATAGCAAATTGTTTTGGGGGAAATAATTTATTAATATTTGAACAGTTGAAGTACAAATATGGAATAATTCATGGTACAATGTTTGCATATCATCAATTGAAATCTTATTTAAAGGATAAATTGGGAAACAGATTGAGATTACCAGAAGGAAGCAGCTTTGAATATGTGATTACAGACACAATGATAATTAAAAGATTTATAACCAACATGTACATTAAGCTGCAAGATAAGGAAAATGATGAAATAAACTATAAACCCAAACAGAAGTGGGAGAAGGATTTAAACAAAGATAAAAAATGAAGTAGGGGAAAAGTTATGTTCTCGAACTATGAAGAATACAATAAACACAAGGTTACACATGATACAGTATAATTGGTTACACAGGGTATATATCACTCCTCAAAAATTAAAAGAATGGGATTCAACATTATCAGATTGATGTTTTCGCTGTAAGAAGGAAATGGGAACAACAGTATATGCAATTTGGGCATGTACGAAATTGAATACATTTTGGGAAGAACTAAATCAGATATTAAATAAAATTACAAAAAATAACATACCAAAAAATCCAGAGATCTTTCTTCTAAGTAACATAAGAAGAATTAGGCCTCAAACTGGATGAAGCGCCAAAAAAATTCATTATGATAGCCAAAAAATGTATAATGTCAACTTAGAAAATGGAAGAGAGCATGAGAATACAGCAATGGTACAAGGAAATGAATAAATGTAGTCCATTGTAATAAAATAACATACAATTTAAAAAATAAAGTCACAATGTTTGAACAAATTTGGGAACCATACATCGAACATAACAGAGAGAGCTTGCCTTGGACCTCCAAATGATAAGAAGACAAAACGACTAGATTCAGTGTGTAACAAATAGATGATGCAATTTTCTTGTTTATTTTCCTTTGCGTGAAGATATTGTTTTATGGTTTTATTGTAATGTATATGTTGAATATTTATGGGTTTTGGAGGGGGGTGTGAAGAGGGGAGGGAGGGAAAGGGGGAAAAAAGGCCACTGTAAATTTAATGAGAAATGTTTGTACATATTTTGGTTGATATGGTTCACAGTGTGAAAAATAAAATAATTATTTTTAAAAAGTGCCATTCAAATGACATGTGCTGGACTTAAACCTCTTGGAACAGAGATGAGTTCAGAGGATGTTATGGGTTGGCTTTGAAGAAAGTCAGGAGGTTTTGCAGAAATGAAACTAAAACCATGGTGATGTCACGTCACATGATGTCAGAACTATAAAATGAAGGCAGAGAGACATTTTGGACATCACTGAAGCAAATTGACCATCCTTGAAAAGACGCGATTGAAACAGTAGTCTCTGGAAAGAGAGGGAGATGCTGTTCTGTATTATATCATCCTTATCATTGGAGATACACAAGTGGCTTTTAAATAAGTATGACCACTTCTAACTGCTCTTTTAAGAGCAAAAGAAGAACACTGATGAGATGTGGGTGGTTCTGACCATGAAGGCCTTTGACAAGAAGCCTATCCAAGACCAGGTTGATCCATCCAATCTCCACCAGGTAAGCTGCGGCGGTGCTCCACCTGCAGGGACGCTGAAGGCATCGCACAACTGTGCGTCCTTTACCGCGTCTAACAGGAGTCTGGAGGAGCTGACCAGTCTGCTGTCGGCGCTGCTGCATCGTCCAGCAGCTTCAGTGATGCATCTGAAGTCACAGACCAGAACAAAAGATTTAGACATCACCAGCAATAGTGGGAAGCGTTGGAAGACATTCCACACAGGCGAGGCGTATACATTGATCAGCTGGAATGAGGTGTCACAGTACATTAGATGCACCACAGAGATGCTCCCCAACCACCTCCTTAACCTCTGTGATCACAAACTAGCCTCCCCTCAGCAAGATACCCAGACCAGATGTGCAACATTTATTCCACCCCTGACCATAACCATCGGACCACCATCACGAACACTCCAATAGTTCCTGAGATGTGGCAGCCCACACTCCTGTAGTAAAGTCACATCTGCCTTGACTTTGGCCAGGTATTGCAAGCCATTTGCTCATCCTGTACTGTAATTGACATTGCACATGTCGAGGGATGCTAATTTAATTTCCACTGTAGTTTTATGGAGTCTCCCAATCGCAAACCTCACAATCCAGTGTCACTTAGTCTGTGCCCTCCTGCCCAATGCTGTGGTGAACTATAGCACTGTTTTCGGGCTCCTCTGGGAGTGGGGTCTCCTCAGGCAAAGTTGGTGGTGTCCCTAGGGGGAATTAGTCTGCGCTCCCACTTCTCCATCTCCCGGAGATTGGGTCGGGCAACAGCCTCTGCACCTGTTTTTTTTTAAGAGCTGGCGGGGGGGGAAGGAGGGCAGAAGCAGCCTCTGTACGGCTCCTAGATTCACAGAATTAGGTGGGGGGAGGCAATCACTAGGTGTTGAGCATCCACGATTCAACTGATTTGTAACCAGTTGTCCTCCTTTCTTTCCCCTCCATCTTGGCACATCCAGCGCTCATGCTGGTTTCATCCTCTGATGAGATGTTGCTGGTTTCCATTTGTGTCTCGACCCTTTTCTTCCTACTATCTGTGGTAGTTAGTTTCTTCATTGAGGCTTTTTGGGTTTCCTTTTTCTCCACCCACTGCCATTTTTCCTCCACAGTTCCCTCCTCCATCAACTGACACCTTGGGAGGATCCCCCGGCCTTGTGGCTGGGTTTACGGTGGATGGGCCAGAAGTCTCCTTGCTCCTCCTGGTTTCAGTCTCTGTCACAGCCAAGGTTGAGGGATGTTGACCTCACTGGGTGTCGCGAGGTTGGCCATTCGCCCTCTTATTACCTGTGCAGAGGTGGCTATGTATTTTGGGCAGGCTCTGTTGAGGTGGCCCGCTTCCCCAAACAAGTTGCAGCACTTGCTCTCTGCAGTCCTTGGTCTGGTGGCCTTCCTGCCTGCAGTTCTTACAGATGACGGAGCTGCATTGGGCTGCCTCAGCTCCAAGTTTATTGCAGTTACTGCACACCCTGGGTTGTCCAGTAAAGACCAAATACCCACAGTTCCCTCCAATCGCGATCATCAAGGTGAAAGGTGGGGGGGGGGGGGGGGAGAGGATGAATGATGGTCATTTTGCTGTCCTCTCTCAGCTTCCCCCTTCACTGGTCCAGATTCTAATCGTGTCTTTGACGTCCATGCAGGTCCCTCTTCCTTCGACACAATGGCCCAAGAAGGTGAGCATGTCCACAACTGGCACATGTGGGTTGAACATGGGCACTGTTGTTGCTTGTTTCTTCTGTGTTTGAAGGGTGAAGAGTGACTGTGCCTTCAATCGTGAGAGTGGAGCTACTTTGCCATTCTCCTGGAAGTCCAGAGCATTCTCTGTCATCCCTCCAGGGCTTGAAGGTCACATTAAATTGACTGTTATTGGCGATGTCCTGGAGGCAGTAGATGTTCTTCACCTTAAAGGTGCAGCATTCCATTAACACCTTCCTGGCAAAGGGGTACCAGGAAAATTGGGTCCCTTTGTTTAGGTCCTCCAATACCGCCCAGAGCGTGTTCTGGATTCTTTGTTCACCCAATGAGTTTGTTGCCATAGGCATCCTCATGTGACTGGTGGAAAGGGAGTTAGATTGGTCCCACAAACAGTATGGATGCACCCCTGCACCAGCAGGCTAGCTCACACCAGATGATCTCTTCCGCTCCAATGGACTTCTCCATTATCTTCCCCTTCCCTCTTCCTTCTTTCTTGAGACAGCTTCTCGTGGATCAGTTCACCAGCAGATGAACTACACTTGCTCTTAGCCAAAAGGCTGAGAAGCGAACTGGTGCCATGGAGAAGTCTACTCACTCAGGCTGCCAGTAACCTGCTGACAGAGAATGAGGTTTGGGGGTGGCACAGTTAGTGCAACACTATTACGCCATCAGTGACCAGTGTTCAAATCCACCGCTGATTGAAAGGAGTTTGCATGTTCTTCCTGTGTCCATGTGGGTTTCCTCTCAGTATTCCAATTCCCTCCCATGTTCCAAGGATGCACGGGGTTAATAGGTTAATTGATCACATGGGTGCATTTGGGCAGCACGGACTGGAAGGGCCTGTCACCATGCTGCATCTTTAATTTTAAATAAGTTAAACTATTTCTCTTTCTGCAGAGAACAGCAACAAAGTGCCGTTGATTTCAGAGTTTATACCATCTCCAGCAACACCCTGGAAGGAGTCAGCATATAGAATCTGACAACATCAGGCCCTCCAGTCCTGCCTCGTTTTGGCAAATGTCACTCATAGCTGCAATGAGGCAGAATTGGTCCTCTCTAATTTACTCTCTAAAGACCCTCGGGGGATTCAATAACCCTGATGTTGCCTTCCCCCCCGTCCCAGTTCCATCATCATGGAGCTTTAGGTCTGTCCAAGCCCCATCAAACTAACTGTGTTCTGGGAGCAATTTGTATCATCACTAGCTTTCAAAAGTAGCAGCTCAGCACCAGACAGGTTGCTTCCTGAAGGTCATCAAAACTGAATGCAAAAAAACATCTACAACCTCTGCACCAGCCACAAGCAATAACTGATCTACCAACCATTCAGCTGTTAGGAGAGGGAAGATTGGGATCATCAGCTGACAGAACATCATCAGAAAATGCAGGAAGCACTCAACAGATCAGGCCACATCACACAACAGAGTTAACACTTCCAGTTGAAGACGCTTCATCAGAACTGATAAAATTGATGAGCTGAGCAAAAGGTTTGCTGTTTTATTTTTACTTAATTTAAATAACGCTAATGATTGTTGAGATGTTACATGCGTGTTGATTTTGCTACTTCTGAGATTAAATTACAGGCTTGCGCCGCTTAACGTCCGACCGGGCAATGTTATATGTCCATCGTCCGGTAGGGTTATAATGGAGTTCAGTCAGTAATCCCGATCAGAGAATGCGAGAGCAGGATGTAGCCAGAACTGAAGAAGAGGTAAGGGGAATAAAAGAAGCTGCAGAAGGAGAAGAACAGGTGCAGAAGAAGTTCATCCAAATTCTTTGCAGACCTTAACAGCTTGCTGACGAGATGGACCCAAACACGAAACGCTTTTCACTGATAGAGAGGAATGCTCATACAGAGTTTGCTGCACAGAAAGAAATTTATGAAGAAAAGAAAAAAAAAACCACATTGGACATATTCTTGAAGAAGCCAACACCTGCCCAAGAAGAACCTCAGCCAGGCCCTTCATTCATTACAGTTCATCAATGGAGGTTATTCGACCCGAAACTCTTCCAGTGGAACACTAGGAGGAAATTGAGAACAGTGACGTGGAGGATCCTGACCCTCTTGGTTAAATTGTGCGTGATATCGGCTAATAATGTGTTTACATAAAAGTTTAAAAAGAGAAAAAAATAAACAGTTTAATTTATTGCAAGTTCAGTATCCCATACAGTTTTGCTAAGTATATGATGTTTGCACAAGGTCCACATCAAGGAACGCCCAGTTTCACAGAACGTTTCATGGACATTAAGCGGTGTATACCTGTTATTTGCTTATGAAACACAACTTTTGAAAACACAACTGAGGAAATGCACATGAATATGATTAAATTCCCTGATTGTCAAAGTGTATCTGGTTGTCACCCAGACCCCAAGGTTACATTGCCCGTGAAAGTACACCATGGTTGGCAAATGCAAGCACCACTACAAACCCACTTCAAGTTCAAACTTATCAACATCTGGTTGTACAAGGACAACTTTGATGAAACAGTATTCTTCAGTTCTCCGAGCAAAACATGCAAACACACAACCAAACATAACACATATGCAGACGAACGATACACTGCAGTACCTACAGGTGGACCCCGCTTTACCAATACTCGCTTTACGCAAACTCACTTTTTACAAATGTTTGCTATCCGAAAGAAATTTGAATGGGTTTTAGCGTTTACGAAAATAGCCTTCGATAGTAGTGAATGGGTCTTCATTTTACGTTATTTCAGCTTACGAAAGGTTACTTTCTTAAAGCGGGGTATACCTGTACATACACAAGTAAATAAATATTGTATGATAAATAGGAGAGCCTGACGGTTAATATGAGCAGTTCATTCAGCATTCTCACTGCCTGTAGGAAGAAGCTGTTTCTCAGACTGGTGGTTCTGGTCTCCTTGCAAGAGGAAGGACGTCATTGATAGAAAAGATTTCACAAGAATGTTACCAGGACTGGACGACTCGAGTTATAAGGAGAGACTGGAGCGTGCGGGTCTTTTTTTTTAATCTCCGGAGATTAATCTTTTGAGGTTCACAAAATCAAGAGAAACGTGGTCATAGTTTTTTTTTCCCTCCAAAATTTTAAAAAGGTCCTGAGGGGAAAGTTCCCCGCCAGCCCCTCCCCCACTCATATAAGAGAGGGCAGTGGGTATGTGGAAAGAGCTGCCACAAATGATAGAGGTAGGTAAAATAGCATTTCAGAGACATTTGAACAGGTACATTGGGGGTCAAGTGCAGGAGAATGGGATAAGTTCAGGTAAGCAACTTGGTCGGCCAAGGGCCTGCTTCCATGCTGTACATCTCTTGTCCTCGCCAGAATGGAAAATATCAGGCAATTCCTTTGTCACTCCCTGCTCTAAATGATCAAAATTGATTTTATCCATATTATTTGATTGCTGGATTTCCAGAGTCTTTATAATTTCATAAAAGGGGGGAAAAAGTCATCTTATTGCTGTGTATGATACTTTTTGCCACGTCAGGACCCAATAACCAGCCATGGCAATCAGTTTCCTTTTGCATATGGCTTTCTTCTACTTGGTGGGAGTCTATACATGAAATATGCAAATTAATTCACCTTCCAGCATATGGTAGTGTTATGATTTAGACACCAAACCCTGAAGACTGGAAGAATAATCCAAGAGCTCAAATCCCACTTGGGCAATATAGGTGTTTAAATTCAATTTAAAAGCCAGATTCAGAGATGAAGACATCAGTAAAAGCAGTCAGACTGTAGGAAAACCCAAATGACTTATTAATATCCATCTGGGAAGGAAACTCGTCATCTTTATCCATCATGAAATATCAGCGTCATTCCAATAGTCCCTCCTTTAACTCTCTTATGAAGCGGTCTGGCAAACCATTCAGTTGCACCCGGAAAAAACTGGTTGTGCCTACATCGCAAGAACAAACCCATTTCATCCACAAAGCATTGAAAGTACTGCCTCTCCCTCACACAAATCTGTCCATTTACAGGATTCCTGGGGAATGGACCACGTAGCAGTATCAGGAACATTGTTTGCATTGCTTTTGAAACAAATCAATACTCCCAATGAAGTTTAGACTATGGCAAATTCCCTCAAATTGGGAGGGGGAGGAAGGAGAGATTAAATCAATGGTTCTCAGCCTTTTCCTTTCCATTCACAACCCACTGTAAATATTCCCTATGCTCTGTGATTATAGTAAGGAATTGCTTAAGGTGGGAAGAAAAAAGTTGAGAACCACTGTTTGAATCAAACCTAATTGACTCGTTATGTGCAGTGTTTCAAAGGAAATGGGCCAATAACAATTATTCTCAAGCAAAATATTTAAGTTAACAATTGGGTCAAGAACAGTGATTCTCAACCTTCCCTTCCCACTCACAGACTACCTTAAGCAATCCCTTTACTAATCACAGAGCACCAAAGGCATAGGGATTTCTTAAAGTTGCATGTGAGTGGAAAGAAAAAGATTGAAACCCACTGCTTTAATGTTGGCAGTAATAAAAATCCAGCGGAATCGTGATAGATTATCAACCAAGAGGTTTAATACATCAAACAAATTGGCAAACTGCTTAAAAGATCACTATCCTACAAACAGATCTTTCTCGAGTGGCAGTTATCATAGCGGCTAGGTCAGCACTATTACAGCTCCAGTGACCTGGGGTCGAAACCACTGCAAAGTTTGTACATTCTCCCCATGTCCAAGCACGTTTCCTGTGGGTGCTCCGGTTTCCTCCTACATTCCAAAGAACAACGGGATTAGTAGGTTAATTAGTCACATTTGATGTATTTTGAAGGCGCAAACACATGTGCCAGAAGAGCCTATTATCGCGCTGTATTTCTAAAAAAAATTCCATCAGCAGAAATCTTTTTCCATTCAGGTAAACAGGTTTTCTGAATTACATGTTGATGGCTATGGCCAAGCAGTTACTCCCAGAGTTACAAAACCATGAGAGGTATAGATGAAGTGAATGCTCAACAATTTTACCCCAAGGTGCACAATTTGAGAAATGGATGGCACTGCTTTAAAACAATAGGTGCTGGAGTAGGCCATTCAGCCCATCAAGCCAGCACTGCCATTCACTTAGATCATGGCTGATCTTCCAGTATGTGAGGGGACGGAACTTGCGAGGGGACGGAACTTGCGAGGGGACGGAACTTGCGAGGGGACGGAACTTGCGAGGGGACGGAACTTGCGAGGGGACGGAACTTGCGAGGGGACGGAACTTGCGAGGGGACGGAACTTGCGAGGGGACGGAACTTGCGAGGGGACGGAGGAGAAACATTTTCACTCTATAACTGAAATGTGACCAGAGGAAGCTAATAGATGCAAAAAAAAGATGCAAAAAATGTTTGGACAAATGTGTGGTTAGGAAAAGCTGAGAAAGATATGGAGGAAATGCAGGCAAATGGAACTAGTCCTGAATGCCAACTTGGTCAACATGGACCTGTTGGGCTGAAGGGCCTGTTCCATGCTACACAACTATGAAAATTCCATCGACTCCATTTTGAAGGGAGGACACTGCTGGTGGTGAGCACTGCGCCATTTCATTCTTCGTTTAAGCACACGATGTCACAATGTGGAGATATTTTGTCGAATTTCCTCCATCCCTATTGACTCAAAATGGTTACGCAAAGAAACAAAATGGACTCTTTTGGAGAAGTCATCTGTTCACTGCTGTCCTACACAATGTAGGAGGAAGCCACACAAAAAATATAAGCAGAAGCAATTCATTCAGTTTTTCAATGGGAGGGGCAAGACGTTTTCCAGCCACATTTCTCTCACACCTTCCTCATCAGATTTTTCACAGTTGATTTCCTATTACCAAGGGCATCCAATTGATAGGCTCCATCAGGGAAACTTATAACACAGAAAGAGGCCAATCAGCCCAATGATGTGTCAATGCTTTCTCTTCAGAAAAGGAAGAGATAACAATTTGTCATCCTTATCCCTGCCTACACCTTATCTTCAATACTACAAAAATGTGGTTGAATATTTGCAAAAGGAAATTCATTGTATAACAAATGCAGAAAGGAGTGAAACACAAAAGTCTGCAGACGCTAAGATTGCAGTAAAAAGCACAGAAACGCTGGAGGAACTCAACAGGTCTCGCCGCATCCACAGGAGACAAATATTTATAATTTATTACTGACATTTTGGGCCTGATCCCTTCAAGGAATAACAAAGGCAGTAAGGCATCAGAATAAAGACTGACAGAAGGCTCTTTCAAGTGGCCAGAATACCCCGATGTAAAGCTGCATATTCTACCCCTATGTGGCTCTCTGGGTACCCACCTGAAAGAGCAGGAGACTCCTCAAAGGCGCATTTTCTAACCCTCCTCTGAGAGGAGGAGGGATAATCACCGGAGCACTGAAGTCCCCCTAGGCAGCTGCCTGAAAGCTACAGTGGACAGGAGCTGGAGTGAGCTCCGAGGCACCTCCCGTGTGTTGGAACCTAGGGGTTAAGTAATCTAGGAAAATATGCCTATGTACTATTCATTATGTATTAATTAATCCATTACGATGTAACAATTTACTATTTACTTCAATTATACTGTTTAAGGGAAATATTAATGCAATTAAGTAACAGCCATAGTATGTAGAAAAGTTGGCTGATTATAGTACGTGTAGAAATTGCTGCCTCCAAATACAAAGAGAGAAAATGGATAAACCAATTTGGTAGGATTGCTAAGTCATAAGGATACACGGGAGGTGTTGATTAGGACAGAAGACTATGGCCAGACGAGAACAAAGAAATAATTAGAAATATCTGGGGTATGAATTGACTTCTGATCAAAACAACAAGATGTTCTGGCCTTGGGGATTCAGATAGGAGGTCTACACCATAGATAATTACAGAGCAGGAAATTACTTGAGATACATCTTAGGCAAGGAGCCTATCAAAGAAAGCCGACTTTTGTTCAGTGTAATAATGTTGATCTATATAAACAGAAGAGACTGGACAGTAGGAGTCAGTCTTGGGGAATAGCTCACCGAGCAGGTGATCTATGAACTAACGACTGAACCAGAGCTCTGTTAAGCTTTATTCTTGTGCTATGTAATAAACTGATTGTGAAACCGAATACCTTCTCCTACCACTTCATTCAACGAGCACGCTGGACTCAGACGACTCATAGACCAAATTGAGGGTAGGGTAAAGCCAGAGTCCGACAATTTGGTGACCCCGACGTGATAAAGATGGAGAAGTGAAGGAAGAGAAAGAGACGAAACAACGGTCGATTGTGGTGTGGTGATGATAACAAGTGCCAATCAAAAAAAAGGAGGTAAGCAGACGCCTGTTTAAATGAAGTTCTGCTATTGGCAACAATAAAATTGTATGTTGTCATTACTCTGCAAAAGTCCTAGTAGAAGCCAATGAATAAAGCTTAAAGAAAACAGGGGTTAGAGTCCCCTGGGGAAAAATCCAGGGGTTAGAGTCCCCTGGGGAAAAATCCGGGGGTTAGAGTCCCCTGGAGAAAAAGTCTAGGGGTTAGAGTCCCCTGGAGAAAAATCCGGGGGGGGGTTAGAGTCCCCTGAAAAAAAAAACAAGGGTTAGAGTCCCCCTAGAGGAATAGGGGTTAGAGTCCCCTAGTAAAGACATAGACATAAAAGTTAAAGTTCTTGGCCAAATAGGAATTAGTTAACATATTGTATAATAGTTTTTTTTTTAGTATTGTATAATAGTTATTTGTTTGAGTATTGTGCAAAGTTTTTCTTTTGTGTTTACGAGAAAGCGTGAAGGTTCAAAGTAGCTTGACGAGCGGCGAAATTCTACCAGGTGAGATGCTCATTAAATTATATACGAGGTCTGAAGGGGAAAAGGTCAGAACATAAGATGGAAGGAGAATTTGGGGATGACTGTCAAGACTATGGGGGATGTGAATGGATTCCTCCGTCTGTAAACCAGCAGTGGGAAAAAACAAGGAGTCAATTGGTGGAAAGACTACTGAAGGGAGAGGAAGTAAAGGCTATGAAACGATATGATCAGATATGGAAAGAGCTGCAGAGTCAGGGGAAGGTGCCGCTAGGATTAGAAAAAAATCAGGCTTGTATTGTATCTAGGAGAAGCCAAAAGGAGGTACAGGAACATGAGAAAAAGGGACAAGGGTCTATCTTGAATAGAAGAAAATTTAAACAACAGAAGGAAGCGAAGGAACAGAGAAGGGCATATTTACATAATATGACATTGGCTTGCATGGCTGTGGAAACAAACCTTCAGCATGCTACTAAAAAGGGATCCCCTATTACAAAGGAGAAAATGATGGAGGAGGTGACAGGGGAGGTTAAGCCATCAGCCCCGCTCTATCCAAAGTTACCAGAGACGTTGCCACCACCTTATCCGATTCCCCAGATGCCAGTGATGCAGATAAATGAGGAAATAGTGAATGTCACTGAAATAGGAGGACAAGAACTCCAGGAGGCGAATGAGAGACTTAAGAGAGTTGTGCAGGAAAGTGTGGAGGGAATGAAGGAATTGACGAAGGAAATACAGAACGATGTATGTAAAGTAAGGGAAACTAGTATACGACTGGAAAAAACAAATGAGAGAGAGCAAGAACAAACACTTGAGAATGCCTTCTCGTTAGGAATGTCAGAGGATCACTCCACCCCCATTCCTCACAACAAACAACAGGGAGTCGAGGAGACAAGGAGGGGAGGGGACCCAGTGAGTGTAAGATGGCAGCAAGAAAGAGTTCGGGATGAGGAAAGTGAAAATGCAAGTGACGGTGTGGAAAGTAAGGATGAAGATATGGAGCATCAAATAACGATTAGGGGGAAAATGACTACGCATAAAGGATAGGTTCAGGGAAGAGCTCGCTCCCCTTCGGGATATGGGTTCCGAGACCGGGAGCAATTACGTCCTCCAGAAAGGTATAGACAGATGCCGCTAATTTATACTGGACCGCAAGTTGGGGAAAGGTATCAACCCTTCTCGTTCATCGATATGAATTGTGTTTTGGATAAAATGGCACCTCCTACTGAGGGAGGCGGAGTGTGGATGGGAAAGTTCTGCCAACGTACGATGGGACATAAGATAGCCATGGGAGACTGGAGAGCATTATTAGGCAAACAGCTTGGGCTGTGGGAAATACAACAGGTAGAAATGGTCACAGGAACCACTAGGTGCCCTGATGCCGAACCATTTGCAAAATATGCTACGGCACTAGGAGGTGCAATGCGGGATAAGTTTCCCGTTCGCCCCGGGTGTCATGCAGTCCCTGACATTTTCCATTAAGGAGGACGAGGAGGTCTCGACCTTTTTGAGTCAGTGTAAAGAGATTTGGACGGATAAAGCCGGAGTACACCCGGCCACAGGACCCTTGCAAACTACACTATTTAGGACTGCCGTAATGAATGGGTTGCCAGCTGTAGTCAGGGAGGCATTAGAGAATAACCCTGATATTCCGGGTTGCTCAACTGAGCAATGGGAAAAACATTTGACCCATCACATGAAGCATTATAGGGCTAAGCAAGAGGAGGACAAACAAAGTATGGAGTCTGCACAAGTGTAGCTACTTAAGCTCCAATTGGAAGAGGCTAGGAAAAAGGCCAATGAGGCAAAAAAGAATCCCTCAAAGGGTGAAAACCAGATGATTCAATAGCCACCGCAGCCACCACAAGGGAATAATACGTATTGGCACCCGGCCCCAAATTGGGCACCGGGTTCCACCTATGGGAGCAGGACGGGAGGTCCAATGGGGGGATTCCGAGGAAGAGGGAGAGGTCGGGGTGTTCCACGAATGCAGCCATCCGTATATTTTGGATGTGGTCAACCAGGACACTGGAAGAGAGAGTGCCCCCTAGCACGGGGTCCTCAGGGCACTGTGGGAAGGGGATATGGACCACCACAAAATGAGCCTTTGGTTCAGCCCCAGAGATCATCAGTGCCACCCCCGGTACATCAAGCACCCCATGCGGCTATAGCTCCAACAGGACAATTCCCATTGCTGATGGAGGAGAAGCAATGGTACCAGCAGTGACGGGGCCCGAGCACCCAAGAGCAGGCTGGGTTGGCAGACCATGTCCTGCAGATAAAAATGATGGACACAGAAGTATCCTTTTTAGTAGATACCGGTGCTAGATTTTCGACACTTACTGGCGCTAAGTTCCAATCTAAAATATCATCCCTTAGCGTCCAGTTGATAGGGTTCTCAGGAACACCAGAAAATCTGCCATTTTCTAAGCCACTAGTCACTTCTGTGGCAGGACAGACTTTCGCACATCAATATATTCTGTCGGCAATGTGCCCTACTAATCTTTTGGGCAGAGATCTGCTGGTCAGGTGTGGAGCATCAGTCCTTTGTGGACCCAGTGGAATAGAGGTCATCTTTCCAAATGGATATTCAGTGAATTGTTCATTAACTACGCTTCATTCCGGTTCTCATGTTGTTGTCAGCCGCTGGAGGATCCTCGTCTGAGGGACTGTGGGCCGACATTTACTGAGGACTGCTGGAACCGGAGGATCCACAGAAGGGAGGGCTGCTAAAGCTTTATAATCAATGGAAGCCGTGATCCAGACGTTACACCCGTATACCCCTCCCTCGGACCCCCTCCATGTTACCCTCTTCTACGATGGAGATGGGGATGAGATTTATCAGCATCCCTTTTATGAAAGGTCGAGGGCATGCAATGGAAAATTAATTTGGACTACATAGTGTTAGGAAAGGAAGGAGTGGCCACTACAGTTGCATTGACATCTGAGCAGCTTGAGTGGTATGTGATGGCCGGTGAGGCCGTTCCTCATGTCACTCTTGCAATTGGCACTAATCACCAAGCAAAGGATTTGGGACCAATGTGTCGGAACTTGAGGGACTGGTCCAATACTCAAATACTGACAGTGCAGTTTTATCCATCTGGTCAGGCATACAGGATTTTGTACCCTTCAAATGATCGGGTCCTCCTTGAGCATAGACAGATTGAACGCTTTCATGGTAGAGAAAGGATGGATCATCCCGACTCTGCCCCTATGTTAGATTCTCTCCCTGAGGACCTTTGGTCAGTGGGACCAGCAGACGTGGGTTTTTGCCAGCAGGTTGATCCCATAACCTTTGAACTTTCAGATTATGCTCCCATTTGGCAGACATTGTATCCCCATAAATCCGAGGCTGACATAATACATTTTTTTGCTACAGCTAGGGCTATCCTAACAAATCTTTTTTGTGCACCATCCAAATCAAGTCCAAATTCTTTGTTTTTTGTTACTTAGGAGGAGAATCTCTGGATTTTTTGGTATATTGCTTTTTGTGATTTTATTTAATATCTGGTTTAGATCTTCCCAAAATTTTTTCACTTTCTCACATGTCCAGATTGCATGAATTGTTGTTCCCATTTCCTTTTTACAGCGAAAACATCTGTCAGATACTGTTGGGTCCCATTTATTTAACTTTTGAGGTGTAATATATAGCCTGTGTATCTAGTTATATTGTATCATACGTAACCTCGTATTTATTGTATTTCTCATAGGTCCTGAGCATAACTTCTCCCATGTTTCATTCTTTATCTTTATGTTTAGATCTTTATCCCATTTTTGTTTAGTTTTACTATTTGTTTCCTCGTTCTCCTTTTCTTGTAGTTTAATATACATGTTTGTTATAAATTTTTTGATTATCATTGTGTCTGTAATCACATATTCAAAATTACTTCCCTCTGGTAACCTCAGACTGCTTCCCAATTTGTCCTTCAAGTAAGATTTCAGTTGGTAGTATGCCAACACTGTATCATGAGTTATATTATATTTATCCTTCATTTGTTCAAAGGATAATAATTTATTTCCTGAAAAGCAATTTTCTATTCTTTTGATCCCTTTTTTCTCCCATTCTCTAAAGGAAAGGTTATCTATTGTAAAAGGGATTAGCTGATTTTGTGTCAGTATTAGTTTTGGTAGTTGGTAATTTGTTTTATTCCTTTCTACATGAATCTTCTTCCAAATATTGAGCAGATGATGTAATACTAGAGAATTCCTACGTTGTACCAATTTTTCATCCCATTTATATAATATGTTCAGGTATCTTCTCCCCTATTTTATCTAGTTCTAATCTAGTCCAATCTGGCTTTTCCCTTGTTTGATAAAAATCTGATAGGTATCTTAATTGTGCGGCTCTATAATAATTTTTAAAGTTTGGCAGTTGTAAGCCTCCTTGTTTATACCATTCTGTTAATTTATCTAGTGCCATCCTCGGTTTCCCCCCTTTCCATAAAAATTTATTTATTATTTTCTTTAACTCCTTGAAGAATTTCTCCATCAAGTGTATTGGCAATGCCTTAAATAGGTATTGTATCCTTGGGAAAATGTTCATTTTAATACAGTTTATCCTTCCTATTAGTGTTAGTGGTAAGTCTTTCCAATGCTCTAAGTCGTCCTGTAATTTTTTCATTAGTGGATAATAATTGAGTTTATATGGATGGCCGAGGTTTTTATTTATTTGTATACCTAGGTGTCGTATTGCTTGCATTTGCCATCTGAATGGTGATTCTTTCTTAAATTTTGAGAAATCCGCATTATTCATTGGCATTGCTTCACTTTTATTTGCGTTAATCTTGTATCCCGACAGTTAATTAGAAGATAACTTGAGAATACAACAATGGTATATAGAAATGAATAAATGTATTCCATTAGAAAAAATAACAATTTAAGAAATAATATTACTATATTTGAACAAATATGGGAGCCATACATGAAACACAATAGAGAAAACCTACCGGGGACATCTACCACCTAAAATGACAGAAGGAGAAGGGAATGAAAAGAACTGACTCAGTGGAAATTCTTGTTTGTTTTTATTAAGTGACAACATTGTTTGACGGGTTTAATGTATCTTAGATTCTGAACTTTAAATGAATGGGAGGGGAGGTAGGGAGGGTGGGATGGGAAGAGGGAGGGGGGAGAAAACGACTGTATATATTTGAAAAGGAAAATGTATGTATCTTGATCAATGTGATTTATAGTGTGAAAAATAAAAAAAATTTTTTTTAAAAATCCGAGGCTGAGGTGGGTCTGGCAGATACCCTTGTTGGCCTAATGTATTCAGGGGTGTTGGAGCATTCGTGTTCGAGTTGGAATATGCCCATCTTACCTGTTCCGAAACAGGACACGGGCAAATATCAGATGGTCCATGACTTAAGGTGCATCAATAGTATTGTGCGAACACCCACAGTTCCGATACCAAACCCATATACCGCCATGACTACTTTAACCCCTGACCACAAGTGGTTCTCTTGTATAGATTTCGTAAATGCTTTCTTTTGTTTGCCGCTGGCAGAACAATTAAGAGATGTGTTTTCCTTTACGTATAGAGCTATAAAGTTACGTTATACTCGACTCCCACAGGGCTTTATTTTATCCCCAGGGATTTTCAATCAGATTTTGAAAGAACAGCTGGGGGGGGTTAATACTGCCAGGTGGGGTAGTTCTGATCCAGTACGTAGATGACATCTTATTGGCAGCACCTGATCATGTCTCCTGTTTGGAGGCCACAAGGCTCCTGCTAATGCAGCTGTTCAAGGCAGGTTTTAAAGTCGCTCATTTAAAGTTGCAATGTTGCAGACAAGTGGTCTCCTTTTTAGGAAGAATGGTCTCAGCAAAAGGTACAGGGATATCCCCTGTGCATCGAACAGCGATACTACATCATCCAAAACCAAAGACAGTTAAGGAAATGCTTTCATTTTTGGGCTTGACAGGTTATAGTAGGCAGTTTATCCCATCGTATGGTGAGTTGACACATCCACTGCGAACATTGGTGAATGAGCAGGGGATGAGGAATCTGGGGGCTACACTTGATTGGACTGCGCAGGCTGAGATGAGTTTTATTCTACTTAAGCAAGCTCTTACAACCGCTATAGATTCAGCAATTCCAAATTATAGAGACCCTTTCTTTTTGGATGTTTCTGAAAAAGCACACACAATTAATGGTATCCTTTTTCAGAAAAAATGGGGCGGAAGATGTGTGCTCATGTGTATATCACACTGGATCCGACTGAAGACAGACACCCACCATGTACGAGACATGCAGCGGGGGTAGCAAAAATTTTACAAAAGGTGGCACACATAGTGATGGGACATGCCCTGACGGTATTAACAACACAGTATTGTGGCATTTGTGAACTCGACGCTGTTTACAATGACGTCACTGAGGCAGACAAGACTGGAAAAGATTTTGAATGCTCCAAATATTACGTTTACCCATGAAGGCATTAACATGGCAGACAATATGGGAGAGGGAGAACCACACTGTTGTGAAAAGAGGGTTCTAAGGGATATTAAAATAAGACCTGATTTACAGGCTACACCCTTAAGAGAACCAGACGAAACCCTATTTACAGATGGTTGTTGTTACAGACATCCCACGGATGGATTAAAAGCCGCCTATGTGGTAGTACGAAAAACTACAGAAGGATTTGAAGAAATTATTACAGGGACAGTGAAAGGAAAGGAGTCACCACAACTGGCCAAACTACAGGGAATGATAGCAGCATTAGAATGGGCAGAAGGAAAGGAGGTAAATATATATACAGATTCGGCATATGTGGTAGGGACAATACAGGTTGAGCTTGGTCAATGGATTAGAAGTGGGTTTTTAACAGCAGCAAGGACCCCAATTAAACATGAGAAGGATGTTAGGAAATTGGGTGAGGCCCTCCTGAAACCAAGGGCATTAGCAGTTATTAAATGTAAGGGCCATGATAAAACAGATACGATGGTAGCTCGAGGAAATCAGGAAGCGGATACAGCTGCAAAAAGGGCAGCAGGGTACGGCCCTCAGTTTATTATGATGCAGGCAGAGAGAAGGGCACATGACTTATTGCCACCTTGTGAGGAAAGAGTAATAATTCAGGAACAAGCACAGGCATCACCCCAGGAAATGATGGTATGGAAAGAAAGGGGGGCAACCAAAGATCAGGGACTGTGGAGATCAATGGACGGTAGGCCAGTATCACCATCTGGACTCATGAAACCCCTCCTGGAGCAGGCGCATGGGTTAACCCACTGTGGGAAGAAACAGATGATGAGGTATTTGATACATTGGTGGCACCCCTTCCTGCCAGCGATGGCGGAGAATCATATCAGAGAGTGTAAGGTATGTATGACATATAATGTCAAGGCAACTGTGAAACCTCACGAAGGACAGTTTCCGTTGCCTAAGTTACCAGGGCAGGAAATTGTAATTGATTACACGGACATGATAGAGAGGGCAAGGGGATATCGATACCTCTTAGTAGCAGTAGATGTGTACACAGGTTGGCCGGAGGCAATCCCTGCCAAAAGAGAAGATGCAAAGACGGTAATTAAGTTCTTAATCAACCAGTATATTCCTATATACGGATTTCCTAGGAAGATCAGGTCAGATAATGGGAGTCATTTTAAGAGTAAAGATTTACAGGAGGTAGAAGCGATGTTGGGGTTAAAACATGCCTTTGGAATGGTGTACCATCCACAATCCCAAGGGAAAGTGGAGAGGATGAACCAAACAATAAAAGGTAAGATCGGGAAAGTACAGGCACGGACCAAACTAAATTGGGTGGATGCGTTGCCCCTGGCCTTGATGTCAATAAGGAGTTCAGTAAGTTCTGTGACAGGATTTACTCCGAATGAACTACAAACGGGGCACCAGTTTCCGGGACCTGGAGCCAGGATTCAAACCATGAAGGAAGAAGTAAGCCCAATGAGATGCAAGCTTTATTATGATAAACTAACGGCTCTGGTATCAGCTTTTTCACAACAGGTCACAAGTACCGAACGAAAAGGTGAAACCCCGATACCATCAGTTGCTGAGTGGGTTCTGCTAAAGGTGATCAAGAGAAAGTGGTCGGAGCCCAGGTGGAAAGGACCCTAAAGAATGGTGGAAAGAATGTCCCACGCAGTTTGATTGCAAGGGAAGGGAGAGACCTGGTACCATTGTAGTCAGTGTGCAGCAACAGATCCACCTACATGGACACTGGAACACATTCGAACGGAGATGATTGAGACCCTATGAAGAAACTATAGACTAAGAACTTCTACGGGTTCTAAAGAGACTATTGGATTACGGTTACAGTAATTCAGTATTTAAAGTGATACATCTATATTGAAGAGGACAGAATGGCGCAGTGGATTGTAATACCATTGGTACTGACAGAGCTATACTACTAACACCGACATTAACACAGCACAAGGGCATTGTGTCGTGGGGATACGGGATACAAATAGAAGGCAGGGAAATTTTACGTGTGCAGCGGGGAAACAATGTTTGGCTGGGAATGGTACGATAGTATGTGAAGGATGTGGGGTATCTTCTCATCGATGGTATGTTGAAATTGTTCTGAGTAAGGGGGAATCAGTTAACCTGAGATAAAATGGGAACCAGGAGTGACAATGTTCTGTGAAGTCAACAGTAACTCTTCCCAATATGAAAATAAGCAATGGCTAAGGGAGTGGTCAAAGAAGAAGGAAAACTTGACCGACAGCGATAGGCATACCATTGTGCTAAATGGGACCAAGTGGTATGGCTGTAAAAACAACACTGAAATGAGTGGGAGACCAGGAATGGTGGTAGGGTGGCTGGTCAGGTCAACACGTCAGGAGGAAACTAATGTTGGACATTTGAGATGCATGCTTACCACTTGTACTTCAGTCATTAGATCCTCAATGTGTTAAATGTAACAGTCCATAAATATGAAACTCAGACCTTAAAAATCTGCAAGGTAACTGAAATAGAGATGAAGTTGGAAAAAGTATCTAACAACCTGAGAAGAAAAAGGGACTTGTTGGGAATTGTGTTAGGTGGTGTTGGAACAGGGATAGGAGCATTAAACTCCATGGACATAGAGACCCTGCAGAATAAAGTACAGACTGTGGGAGGATTAGCTGGTGAAAGAATAAAGCTGCAGAATGTGTGGGATAAGGGACTGCAGCAGGCACAGCTGTCAAACTATCTCACGGACGTTATGACATGGAAGCAGAATTCGCAGGTAGAGAAGGAATTGGAGAAAGTGATAAAGGAGCAGACAAGTCTGAATAAGAATTATACACATTGTATGATGAAAGAAGTAGGTAAGGCAACTGTTACGAGCAGAATTAGAACGAAAAGTTTATTCCTTTCACTCACAGACTTGGGAGCAAATGTTAGGGTTGGAACAAAGGGATAATGCCTTGAATGTGAAGGTCCGACCTCGCCCCAAGTATACTCACTGTAATAAGGAAGGATGCAACATTACTATGGAAATGGTTAATGTTACAAATGCTCAGACTTGGTGTCAGTATCGGATATTGCCTCAATTGTTCGGAAACAACTTCTGGTACCCCATATTTAAAGGAAAGTAGGTGGACTTACAGAATAGGATGCACTCGGATGAGGGTTGTGTCCACTGGCCATTTGGGATGGTATGTCCATATCAGACAGCCGTTTATGAGCCTTGTTCTATGGAGTACTCAGTAGGCACTTGCCAGTGGGAATTAAGACCTCCGAATGATAGTGACATCTGAGGTGGGACCACAGCGCGTCTATGTATCAGGAACATGGCCAATATACCTAGATGGTACTCTCCATAAACTCCTGATAAACAAATGCTTTCAGGAAGTTTATACTTTACTTGATCCTAGGACAGGAAAGACACATAGATTCGGACAGTGGACGCAGATAAAAGGATACCTTTCTGTACATTCCATAGACCCGATACCTCCAGTAATTAATCTGACTAGGCTCCATGACCTAGTGATAGCCAATAAAAAAAATCACCCAAGCTTTTGCCCGTGAGGGAAGAGAACTGCATCAGCTTACACTGGAAATGAATTACAAGGAAGGCCAACTGGTGCGTATAGCAGTCAAAGTTACTTCCCTCACCGTCCATCATTGGTGGGATATATTTTATGGATGGTCCCCAAAAGCGTTAGCTCTTTTTAGATTAGCTATACACTCGATTGTAATCTTGGAAATTATTCTTATCCTTTTAATTATTATAACATTTATATTGGGAATTAGAGTTAGAAGGCTGATTGCCACAGTAACAGGTTTGATTGCTGAAGTAGAGGATCGTACTAAGTTAGTAGGAATTCAATCCGAATTACTCGCTTTAAAATACGAGGGAGAAGTTTAATTGGTTGGTCTCATTTTCATGAGAACAAAAGGGGGACTTGTTGGAACCAAGGGGTTAAGTAATCATGGAAAATATGCCTATGTACTATTCATTATGTATTCATTAATCCATCACTATGTAACAATTTACTATTTACTTCAATTATACTGTTTAAGGGAAATATTAATGCAATTAAGTAACAGCCACACAATGTAGAGAAGTTGGCTGATTATAGTACGTGTAGAAATTGCTGCCTCCAAATCTCTTCTTTCTTTGGCTTGGCTTTGCAGACGAAGATTAATGGAGGGGTAATGTCCACGTCAGCTGCAGGCTCGTTTGTGGCTGACAAGTCCGATGCGGGACAGGCAGACATGGTTGCAGCGGTTGCAAGGGAAAATTGGTTGGTTGGGGTTAGGTGTTGGGTTTTTCCTCCTGTATCTTTTGTCAGTGAGGTGGGCTCTGCGGTCTTCTTCAAAAGAAGTTGCTGCCCGCCGAACTGTGAGGCACCAAGATGCACGGTTTGAAGCGATATCAGCCCACTGGCGGTGGTCAATGTGGCAGGCACCAAGAGATTTCTTTCTTTTTTTTTAATTTTTTATTTTTCACACCATAAATCACATTAGCCATGATACACACTTTTTCCTTTTCACACATATACAGTGACATTTTCTCCCCCTCCCTCCTCCCAATCCCCCCCCCTCCCTCCTCCCAACCCACCCCCCCTCCCTCCTCCCAACCCACCCCCCCTCCCTCCTCCCAACCCACCCCCCCTCCCTCCTCCCAACCCACCCCCCCTCCCTCCTCCCAACCCACCCCCCCTCCCTCCTCCCAACCCACCCCCCCTCCCTCCTCCCAACCCACCCCCCCTCCCTCCTCCCAACCCACCCCCCCTCCCTCCTCCCAACCCACCCCCCCTCCCTCCTCCCAACCCACCCCCCCTCCCTCCTCCCAACCCACCCCCCCTCCCTCCTCCCAACCCACCCCCCCTCCCTCCTCCCAACCCACCCCCCCTCCCTCCTCCCAACCCACCCCCCCCTCCCTCCTCCCAACCCACCCCCCCACCCCCCCTCCCATCCATTTAAGGTATACAATCTAGGATACATTAAACCAGTCAGACAATGTTGTCACTCAACAAAAAAAAAAACACCAGAAATTCTACTGAGTCCATTCTTTTCTTTCCTTCTCCTTCCATCAACTTAGGTAATGATTGTCCCCGGTAGGTTTTCGCTATTGTATTTAATGTAAGGCTCCCATATTTGTTCAAATATTTCAATATTATTTCTTAAACTATATGTTATTTTTTCTAATGGAATACATTTATTCATTTCTATATACCATTGTTGTATTTTCAAATTATCTTCCAATTTCCAGGTTGACATAATACATTTTTTTGCTACGGCTAGAGCTATCTAAACAAATCTTTTTTGTGCATCCTCCAAATAAATTCCAAATTCTTTGTTTTTTATGTTACTTAGGAGAAAGATCTCTGGATTCTTTGGTATATTGTTTTCTGTTATTTTATTTAATATCTGGTTGAGATCTTCCCAAAATTTTTCTACTTTCTCACATGTCCAGATTGCATGAATTGTTGTTCCCATTTCTTTTTTACATCGAAAACATCTATCAGATACTGTTGGGTCCCATTTATTTAACTTTTGAGGTGTAATGTATAGTCTGTGTATCCAGTTATATTGTATCATACGTAGCCTCGTATTTATTGTATTTCTCATCGTTCCAGAACATAATTTCTCCCATGTTTCCTTTTTTATCTTTATATTTAAATCTTGTTCCCATTTTTGCTTAGTTTTACCATTTGTTTCCTCATTCTCCTTTTCTTGCAGTTTAATATACATATTTGTTATAAATCTTTTGATTATCATTGTATCTGTAATCACATATTCAAGGTTACTTGCCTCTGGCAAACTCAAACTGCTTCCTAATTTATCCTTCAAGTAGGATCTCAATTGGTAATATCCCAGCGCTGTATCTTGAGTTATATTGTACTTATCTTTCATTTGTTCAAAGGATAAGAATCTATTTCCTGAAAAACAATTTTCTATTCTTTTAATCCCTTTTTTTTCCCATTCTATAAAGGAAAGGTTATCTATTGTAAAAGGGAGTAACTGGTTTTGCGTCAATATTAGTTTTGGTAATTGATAATTTGTTTTATTTCTTTCTACATGAATCTTCTTCCAAATATTGAGGAGATGATGTAATACTGGAGAACTTCTATGTTGTACCAATTTTTCATCCCATTTATATAATATGTGTTCAGGTATCTTTTCCCCTATTTTATCCAATTCTAATCTCGTCCAGTCTGGTTTTTCCCTTGTTTGATAAAAATCTGATAGGTATCTTAATTGTGCAGCTCTATAATAATTTTTAAAGTTTGGCAGTTGTAAGCATCCTTGTTTATACCATTCTGTTAATTTATCTAGTGCTATCCTCAGTTTCCCCCCTCTCCATAAAAATTTCCTTATTATTTTCTTTAACTCCTTGAAGAATTTTTCTGTCAGTTGTATTGGCATTGCCTGAAATAAGTATAATATCCTTGGAAAAATGTTCATTTTAATACAGTTTATCCTTCCTATTAGTGCTAGTGGTAAATCTTTCCAATGCTCTAAATCGTTCTGTAATTTTTTCATTAGTGGATAATAATTGAGTTTATATAGTTGGCCGAGATTTTTGTTTATTTGTACACCAAGGTATCTTATTGCTTGCATTTGCCATCTAAATGGAGATTCCTTCTTAAATTTTGAGAAATCCGCATTATTCATAGGCATTGCTTCACTTTTATTTACGTTTATCTTGTAACCCGACACTTTTCCATATTCCTTCAATTTCTTATATAATTCTTTTATTGATAGTTCTGGTTCTGTTAAGTACACTATAACATCATCCGCAAATAGACTGATTTTATATTCCTTGTCTTTTATTTTTATTCCTTTTATATTATTATCTATTTTTATCAATTCTGCTAGTGGTTCTATAGCTAACACAAACAATAAAGGTGATAGTGGGCATCCCTGCCGCGTTGACCTGCTTAAGTTAAATTGGTTTGATACATGTCCATTTACTGTCACTTTCGCTAATGGTCCCTTATATAATGCTTTAATCCAATTAATATACTTCTCCGGTAAACTGAATTTTTGCAATACTTTGAACAAATAAGCCCATTCTACTCTGTCAAAGGCCTTCTCTGTGTCTAAAGCAACTGCTACTGTAGGTGCTTTATTTCCTTCTACCGCATGAATTAAGTTAATAAATTTACAAATATTGTCTGTTGTGCGTCTTTTTTTGATAAATCCAGTTTGGTCTAAATTTACCATTTTCGGTACATGCTCTGCTAATCTGTTTGCTAATAGTTTAGCTATTATCTTATAATCTGTGTTTAGTAAAGATATTGGTCTATATGACACTGGTAAGAGTGGATCTTTCCCTTGCTTTAGTATTACTGTAATTATTGCTGTTTTACATGAATCTGGTAAGCTTTGTGTTTTATCAATCTGGTTGATTACATCCAGGAGGGGCGGAATTAATAAGTCTTTAAATGTTTTGTGGAATTCTATTGGAAATCCATCCTCTCCTGGTGTCTTATTATTTGGTAATTTTTTTATTATCTCTTGTATTTCTACTATTCCAAATGGTTCTGTTAATTTATTTTGTTCCTCTATTTGCAGTTTTGGTAGTTCAATTTTAGTCAGAAATTCATCTATTTTCCCTTCTTTCCCTTCGTTTTCAGTTCGGTATAATTGTTCATAAAATTCTCTAAAGTTTTCCTTAATTTCTTTTGGATTATATGTAATTTGGTTGTCTTTTTTCCTTGATGCCAATACCATTTTCTTAGCTTGTTCTGTCTTAAGCTGCCATGCTAGGATTTTGTGCGTTTTTTAACCCAGTTCATAATATTTCTGTTTTGTCTTCATTATATTCTTCTCCACCTTATATGTTTGTAGTGTTTCATATTTTATTTTTTTATCCGCCAATTCTCTTCTTTTAGTTGTATCTTCCTTCATTGCTAATTTTTTTTCTATATTTACTATTTCCCTTTCCAACTGCTCTGTTTCCTGATTATAGACCTTCTTCATCTTGGTTACATAACTTATTATTTGCCCTCTAATGAATGCTTTCATTGCATCCCATAGTATAAACTTAACTTCCACTGATTCCGTATTTATTTCAAAATACATTTTTATTTGTTTTTCAATAAATTCTCTAAAATCCTGCCTTTTAAGTAACATGGGGTTTAATCTCCATCTATACATTCTTGGAGGGATGTCCTCTAGCTTTACTGTCAATATTAAGAGTGAATGGTCCGATAGTATTCTAGGTTTATATTCTGTTTTTCTTACTCTATCTTGCATACTAGCTGATAACAAAAATAGGTCTATTCTTGAGTATGTTTTATGTCTAGCCGAGTAATATGAATATTCCTTTTCTTTTGGGTGTTGTTTCCTCCATATATCCAAAAGTTGCATTTCTTCCATTGATTTAATTATACATTTGGTTACTTTGTTCTTTCTGTTAATTTTTTTCCCAGTTTTATCCATATTTGAATCCAAATTCAGGTTGAAATCCCCTCCTACTAATATGTTCCCTTGCGTATTTGCTACCTTCAAAAAGATATCTTGCATAAACTTTTGATCTTCTTCGTTAGGTGAATATACATTGAGTAGATTCCAAAACTCTGAATATATCTGACATTTTATCATTACATGTGTCCCTGCTGGATCTATTATTTACTCTTCTATTTTAAATGGCACATTTTTACTAATTAATATAGCCACTCCTCTTGCTTTTGAATTATACGAAGCTGCTGTTACATGTCCTACCCAATCTCTCTTTAATTTCTTGTGCTCCAATTCAGTTAAGTGTGTTTCTTGCACAAATGCTATATCAATTTTTTCTTTTTTCAGTAAATTTAGCAGTTTCTTCCTTTTAATTTGGTTATGTATTCCATTAATATTTAAAGTCATATAGTTCAACGTAGCCATTTTATATTTTGTTTATTTTCCCTTTCCGTTTTTCCATCATTACCTTTCCTCCTTTTCCATTTCTGTTTTCTTATTTTAAACCCTTTATAAGACAACATTCCTAAAACATCAAACATTTTCCTTATTCTCCTATTTAAAACTTCTTTAGCCCCAATCTCCCCTTCCCCTCCTGAGTTGTCCTTTATCCCTTGTCGGACAACCACATCTCCCCTCTCCATTTGGGTTTGCGAATTCACTCGCAAGCGTCAGCTGATTTTGCAGTGACCGCAACTCCTCCCCACCCAGCCCCCCCAGAAAAGATTTCACTTTTCATATGTAACAAAGGTCACTCTTTTAGTTCCCTCCTTATTCCATATGTAACAAAGGTCACTCTTTTAGTTCCCTCCTTATTCCCACTATTCCATTTCCTTCCCTTATTAATTCTAGTCTATACTATCTATATTTTCCTCTAAATACGGATACATTCACGTATGCACATTATACATATACACACTTATACCTCTTTACCCACATACATATAAATCGTGGTCATTTTTACTCCCATTACACGTCTTCATCCCTCAGTCTATTTTGTAATTGTTCTGCAAATTTTCGTGCTTCTTCTGGATCCGAGAATAGTCTGTTTTGTTGCCCTGGAATAAATATTTTCAATACCGCTGGATGCTTTAGTATAAATTTATACCCTTTCTTCCATAAAATCGCCTTTGCTGTATTGAACTCCTTTCTCTTCTTTAGGAGTTCAAAACTTATATCTGGATAAATGAAGATTTTTTGCCATTTGTACTCCAGTGGCTTGTTGCCCTCTCTTACTTTTTCCATTGTCTTCTCCAGTACCTTTTCTCTTGTAGTATATCTTAGGAATTTTACTAAAATAGATCTTGGTTTTTGTTGTGGTTGTGGTTTAAAGGCCAATGCTCTATGTGCCCTTTCTATTTCCATTTCTTGCTGTAGTTCTGGACATCCTAGGATCCTAGGGATCCAATCTTTTATAAACTCTCTCATATTCTTGCCTTCATCATCTTCCTTAAGGCCCACTATCTTTATGTTATTTCTTCTGTTATAATTTTCCATTATATCTATTTTCTGAGCTAACAGTTCTTGTGTCTCTATAACTTTTTTATTAGATTCCTCTAATTTCTTTTTTAACTCCTCTACCTCCATTTCTACTGCTCCTTCCCACTCTTCCATCTTGTCCATTTTCTTTCCCATTTCTGTTAAGGTCATATCTATTTTATTCATTTTTTCTTCTGTGTTGTTTATTCTTCTTCTTAAATCTTTAAATTCCTGTGTTTGCCATTCTTTAAATGACTCCATGTATTCTTTAATAAGAGAAAGTATATCCTTTATCTTGCCTTTCCCTTCTTCTTCTATTTCACTCTACTCTTCCTCTTCTTCGGCCATCTGTTGTTTCTTTGTTGCCCTTTTCTTCTCTTCTTTCTTGTTTTCATTGTCTTCTGTGTTCTCCTCTTGCTGCAGGTGTTCTGCAGCTGTCGTTGCCGGCTGTGGAGATCGACTCCCCAGCTGGTCACCCCTCCCGTCGGTGTGTTTTTTTTCATGCATACCGCGCATGCGCGCGGTATGCACTTTTACTCGGATCTATGAGCCTTTTTTGTAGTCCACTTTCTACCGACCTGAGGGAGCGGGTTTCTCTCTCCACCGCGGGCCTCTTCGAACAGGTAAGGCCTTCTCCTTCTTCCTCCGTTGTCTTCTCTTCCTCTCTTCTTACCGTTGATTTCGATTTTTCTTTTTTTGTCGCCATCTTCTTTCCACCTTTATACTCACTTTTCTTTAACTTTTATTTCTATGCCTTTGTGTTTTCCTTTGTTTTTTCCGACTTTTCTGGAGAGGGCTGGAGTTCACCGTCCGGCCACTACTCCATCACGTGACTCCCCTACCAAGAGATTTCTTTAGGCAGTCCTTGTACCTCTTCTTTGGTGCACCTCTGTCTCGGTGGCCAGTGGAGAGCTCGCCATATAACACGATCTTGGGAAGGCGGTGGTCCTCCACTCTGGAGACGTGACCTACCCAGCGCAGTTGGATCTTCAGCAGCGTGGATTCGATGCTGTCGGCCTCTGCCATCTCGAGTACTTCGATGTTGGTGATGAAGTCGCTCCAATGAATGTTGAGGATGAAGCGGAGACAACGCTGGTGGAAGCATTCTAGGAGCCGTAGGTGATGCCGGTAGAGGACCCATGATTCGGAGCTGAACAGGAGTGTGGGTATGACAATGGCTCTGTATACTTTGTGAGGTTTTTCAGTTAGTTGTTTTTCCAGACTCTTTTGTGTAGTCTTCCAAAGGCACTATTTGCCTTGGTGAGTCTGTTGTCTATCTTGTTGTCGATCCTTGGAAGACTACACAAAAGAGTCTGGAAAAACAACCAACTGAAAAGCCTCCAAATACAAAGAAAGAAAATGGATAAACCAATTTGGTTGGAATGCTAAGTCATAAGGATACATGGGAGGTGTTGATTAGAACAGAAGACTATGGCCAGACGAGAACAAAGAAATAATTAGAAATATCTGGGGTATGAATTGACTTCTGATCAAAACAACAAGATGTTCTGGCATTGGGGATTCAGATAAGAGGTCTACACCATAGATAATTACAGAGCAGGAAATTACTTGAGATACATCTTAGGCAAGGAGCCTATCAAAGAAAGCCAACTTTTGTTCAGTGTAATAATGTTGATCTACATAAACAGAAGGACTGGACAATAGGAGTCAGTCTTGGGGAATAGCTCACTGAGCAGGTGACCTATGAACTAACAACTGAATCAGAGCTCTGTTAAGTTTTATTCCTGTGCTCTGTAATAAACTGATTGTGAAACCAAATACCTATCACTTCATTCAACAAGCACGCTTGACTCAGATGACACATAAACCAAATTGAGGGTAGGGTAAAGCCAGAGTCCGACACATGCTGCTGTCCCTTTCAGGTGGACAGCACAGCGCTTTCAGGGCTGCCACCTGAGCGATGATTCCAAAGCTCTGCATCTGCTTCAGTAGGTGTATTCTTGGCAGAGAATGCACCTGAAAGCGGCTTCAGAGAGGAGTCCAGACCAACAAAAGGTATTAATTGGATATACTAGAGGAGAGGTGAGAATTGATTTTTGCTCTTTGAAAGAAGACAGATGGAAACAAGTGGGGTGGAGAGTGAGAGCGAGAAGTGGAAGAAGAGGTCCCCAGATGGAAGATGAGATGCTATTCTTCCAATTTGCGGGTGGCTTCAGTCTGGCAGTGCATGAGACCATGGACAGACATGTCAAGCAAGGGCACACAAAATAGAGCAAGCAGAGAAGGTCTATTAGTAGATGGCCCTGAATGTTCAAAAATCAACTGATCTGCCTGAACAACAGCAAGAAACACTGAGATGTCTTCATTACAGTAACAATATCCTGCACTGAAATGTGCCACTCCCTTCCAGCCACAAATGGGTAAAGATCACATGATAAATAGTTATCAAAGTTTCAGTTTTCCAAGTCAGACTCCTTTTAAGTTAGAAGCTGCCACGTCTTAAAATTTGCAATCCACTGCTGCAAAAAGACCCTCATTAAAGAGTGCTAACTAGCATTTCCCTCATCAGAGACCAAAAAGACTATGCTAGACTCAGCCCTATAATTGAACCTAAAGAGATTCCACTCCTTGGATCCACATCCATTTGATACAAGGCTGCAGATGGTGAATCGTGCAGTTCAATGCAGTGGGCTTGGAGCAGTAATGTCACTTACATTTTGTGACAGCCAATGTCCCAGCCACTTTTGGATCACCACCCCAGGTCAAAGCATGATATTCATGCTGACTCCTCCACACGTCCGATCACAGGTTGTCATCACTAATACCAGTCATCTGTGTTCAGCCATGAACTTGTCTGAGTGGAATAAAAGCTCTCGGAGCAGTACAACTTGGCTTCAGTAAACAATAAAAAAAATACTCCAAGCAAATTATTTTACAAGAAAATATTATGATACAGGATTGTCATAGGAAATGTTTATAGGAGATAAAGTACCTTGCACTCATGCAGCCTTTGCTTTTGAATAGCATTGAACAGCTTTTAAATTGGTGGGATTGCTCCATGAGCTACAGCATTTGGATGGGCTGAATGGCCTGCTGCTTTTATATATACAATGTACGACTTCAGCATCAGGTTAGCAGCTCCCTCCACTGGATTAGATCATGCAGGCTGTGCTGTCTCTACCATTTAGTTGGGGTGCATTCAATTGTGATCCTTGCAAGAGAAAATCATGTCATCAAGCGTTGTGCAACGTATTGGGCGATATGTCCATCATGGTTGAACATTCATAATCAGTGGGCATGGCAGTGAAGATTAAAGTCAGGTGTGAATTCTGGTTATTGGTAGGAGAGGATGAGATGAACTGCAAGCTGGGTGAATTTTGCTCATTTCTGTGCGAGTCAGCCTCGATTGCTGTTCATTGGCTGGGTCTGACACCATGATCGCAAGTTGCCAGCTCCATTTACAGCCAGTTTAAAGTCACCTTGAGTAAAACATGGAAGTCTGCAGACACTGTGTTTGAAGCAAAAAACTCATTGCTGGAGAAACTCTGGAGGTCAAACAGTGTTGTTTATATAGCAAAGATAACGATACAGAACCAATGCTTCGGGCTTGAGGAAGGGCTCAAGCCCGAAACATTAGCTTTACTATCTAAAGGACACTGTTTGACCTGCAGAGTTTCTCCAGCATTGTTTTCACTAAAGTCACCCTGAACTTGTCAAAAGGACAAGTGTGTTATGAGTGAAGTAAATACTGGCAGGCATTCAACAACTGAACTGAAATGCAGTAAGCTTTGACTTAGTTGTGACCTTAGTGTGCCGTTGGAGGGACATGCCATTCAATATTGCATTGATCTTTCACATGAAGTCATTGAACTGCAGTGTCTTGGTACTCAATACTCCTGGCACTAACTTCTTAGATTATCAGTTCCAACAATCCAAGCAAGAGCCTGACCTCCACATAGAGGTCTCCTCCTTCCCATGCCCTTCACCAAGGTTTTCTCCACCAAGACTTGTGCTGAACAAAAACTCATTTATACTACTTTTCAGTTTCTGAGGTCACTTCTGGTGTGGACCTCCTGCCAGCATACTCCCACCATGTTTGACAACTATAGGGCATCTAATCTAAGCAGCCCAGTTGGCTGCAACTACTGCTAGCCTGGGATAGCAGGAGTCCACCAAAACATCCACCCAACGAGCACTGAGTCACAAGCACGGAGCAGGCCTGTTGGCCCAACTTGTCATTCCCAACCAAATTAGCCTTCTGTGCCAGCCCCATTCACCTGCATTTAGAACAAACCATCCTCATCCTTTCCCATCCATGAATCGTTCCAAACATCTTTTGAACATTGTAATTGTGCCCACTTGTCCAGCAGCCTGTTCCAGATGCAGTCAACCCTGAAAGAGAAAAAGTGGCCTCTCTCCCCTTAAATCTACGCCCCCAATTCTAGAATCACTGCCCCTGGGTCCCTTTATCGACTGCCCCCACTACATCTGCACCCATTTTAAGGGGGCTGTTAAATTTAGCCATCAATAGGTTTTAGGTTTTCTCAAATTGGAAATTAACATCCAAATTGCATGAAGCATTTAAAAAGGAACAAGTCTCAAAGACTCTAGCAAAATGTGATGGAGTAGGACTAGCTTGAGGGGAAATGTATGTTAGAAGGTGGACTAATGCAACAGAAATGATGAATGTAGTGTACCTTTACACTGCAGTTTCTGCTCTCTCGTTAATTGATGGTCTCAAAGCAGTTCAGTCAATTTTGACTTGAGCTTAATTGGCCTAGGAGTCAGCAATTAATACAGGATTCCTTAGCAAAGTAAAAGTACATTACTAAACCTCCTTCCATCCCCACGAGAGGGACACATTACAATGGCACAATAATGACATTTAATTTCTCCCTCCCCCTTTCCTCAGTGATCATAATCAAACTGGTGCCAAACAAAGCATTTTGTTGATTGTTCCTCAGTGGTCTAGTTTAAACCCAAGGATCAAAATAAAGATTGGAATGGGGGGGGGGGGTGGGTGGCAGTCTGGGAAGGTAAGAAAGGCAATGGGAAGGAGGGGACTGGGGGGGCATGTTGAAACGAAATTCAGGTCTTTGCATAACCTCAATCACCTTGTGCATCAAATTTAAAGGATTTTCAATCTTGCAAATTATTCTGCGGGGAATTGCAGTGACTTTTGGTATGTGGAAATGCACAAATTAAAATCAAGTGCTCTGACAGTCAATCGCCATCATCCACTAACCAGAGGCTTTGTGGCTCCTTATCACAATCCTTTACAAATGTTTTTCTCCTCCTACTTTACACATTGACCCATTAACTACTCAAGGGGGGGTTCAACCCTTTCATAGGGATTGAGAGCTTATTAGTTCTCAACCTTCTTTCCACTCACAGACCACTTTAAGTATTCCCTATGTGATTAGTAAAGTGGTCTGTGAGTGGGAAGGGAAGATTGAGAAGCACTGCTCTAGACCCAATGTTACTGAAATATTTTGCTTGAGAAGAATTGTCATTGGCCCATTTCCTTTGGAGTTATGAAGCCATGCACATAACGAGTCAATTAGGTACAATTAAAACCTTTTTCTTTCCATCCATGTACCACTTTAAGCAATCCCTTACTAATCACAGAGCACCAATGGCGTAGGGAATACTTAAAGTGGTGTGTGAGCGGAAAGAAAAAGGTTGAGTATCGCTGGTTTAGGTACTTTATAGTAAATTTTAACTTCTCTCTCCAACTGTCAGATCTCAAATAATGCTTTTAGAGTTCAGTTGTGTTGGAGATGAACACTGCAATCATTTTGCATGTAATATGGACCCATAATTAATAATAACGTGAATGACCAATTAATCCATATTTTTAGCAGGATTGATTGAGGACTACACAAAATAAAAACACTGTAGCATGTGCGCTTCCATGAAGTGTGGAAGAAATGACACCCACCCAAGAAATCAAAGACTGATTTATTGCACAGGCAGCTCTTGCTCATGTTCTATCCCCACTGCTGACAACAGGAACAATGTCACGGCAGTGCCGGCCTCAGTTTTGGTGGTTTTCCCACCATTGTTCATTGTTTCCCACCATGCAGGTGGTCACGTGGGATGAAGGTTGTTGCTGCCCCCCCTGTAGGGTCGCTGACCATCTTGTGTACCAGGTTATGTCCTGCTACAACACTAAATTTTGCCAGCACATGGTAGAGCAGAATCAAATTTTGGCTTGATATTTCACCTGAACTGGAGGTAGTTAGGGTTGGATAGCTTTCAACCAAACACAGGTTGAAGTAATTAAAAAAAAAAGGAAGAGGGAAAGAACACAAATGAAAAAGGGTTGTAACACGGCAAAAAGGACTTAATGACAGAGGTTTTGTGGCTCCTTATCACAATCCTTTACAAATGTTTTTCTCCTCCTACTTTACACATTGACCCATTAACTACTCAAGGGGGGGTTCAACCCTTTCATAGGGATTGAGAGCTTATTAGTTCTCAACCTTCTTTCCACTCACAGACCACTTTAAGTATTCCCTATGTGATTAGTAAAGTGGTCTGTGAGTGGGAAGGGAAGATTGAGAAGCACTGCTCTAGACCAATGTGGATGATTGTGGTGAGACTTCAGATTTCCAGTACCTGCTACATTTCACTTTATACTGAAAGATGCAAGATAGATTCACATGCAACTAGGACCTCTTGCCAAAGGTTGCAATACTTATTGCGAGCCGTCACTGCTATACTGGACCATAAATAGGATATTTTTCCAAGGTTCTGGGACTAGCACCTTGCATCTATTCCTTGCGCTAACCTTCTTATCTCAAAAATTCCACCAAAAAAAAATTCCAGCCAAGCCCCATCTCAACCAATTGCTATTCAGAAGCAACTGTGCACACTATTCTTAGCGCATGAATACTGACATCTGAACACCTGACTACTATTCTTTAGAACAATTTTTGTAAAATGCCAATATTTTACCTGAAATAATTATTGTTTTTCATGGCACTTGTCCATGCTAAACCCTTCATGAAACCCATCTATCTGCTTCTACACCTTTGTATCTTCACAAAAAAGCCATTGGCAAGAGTGATTGAGTATTATCAAGGTATTCAGAGCATTGACGCCAAGTTCATCACAACCCTATCGCATGCACATTCTAGAAGGCAGCGATAATCTCAAGATTTCCAAGGAGATTGTAGCAGATTGGACAGGGATAAACTGTTTCCACTAGCTAGAGGGCAAGTCCCTGAATGACATGGATTCAAAGCAAATGGCAAAAGTGCCAAGGGGAAAAATAAGGACACATCATTTTTCTTTCCCATCTTCTTTTTGTCTACCTTACTTGGTTTGTTACCTGTGCAGGAAGCAAGTGTCATTCCATTCATGGCAAGGCAAGAACGGTCCTTCACCACATTTCTAGCCAACCCCAAAAAAAAAGCTGTTAATAAAATTGTTGCAATCGAAACGAACCTGGGGTGTAGGTTAATTGGATGTAAACTCGGCAGCACGGACCTGTGGGACGAAGTGGCCTGTTACCATGTTGCGTTGTCAATTTCTTTTTAAATATTAAAGTGAATTAGCCCCGGAGAACATTCAGAGGTACTGTAGTATCTCAATAGAATGAACCTTCGAGGTTGCTGCCACGAGATCCATCACATCATCACTCAACTTCCTGCCTGCCATTTCCTGTTACTGTTTCAAGTGCTATAGAAGAGAACATTTCTTCTTTCTTTCTTTCTTTTCTTTCTTTGGCTTGGCTTCATGGATGAAGATTTATGAAGGGGTACGTCCACGTCTGCTGCAGGCTCGTTGGTGACTGACAAGCCCGATGTGGGACAGGCAGGCACGGTTGCAGCGGTTGCAAGGGAAAATTGGTTGGTTGGGTGTTGGGTTTTTCCTCCTTTGTCTTTTGTCAGTGAGGTGGGCTCTGCGGTCTTCTTCAAAGGAGGTTGCAGCCCGCCGAACTATGAGGTGCCAAGATGCACGGTTGGAGGCGAGATCAGCCCACTGGCGGTGGTCAATGTGGCAGGCACCAAGAGATTTCTTTAAGCAGTCCTTGTACCTCTTTGGTGCACCTCTGTCTCGGTGGCCAGTGGAGAGCTCGCCATAGTCCTGCTTACTGGCCCATACATATTCAACATTCACATTTCCTTTATCAAATTTAGGCAACTGTGAAGTTTCAAACAACAACAGATTAAGTGCCTGTGAATTGCTTTGTAAATGTAGCTACTCATTTGTATGCGGCCAAGTCCCACAAACGACCAAATGATAATGATGAGGTCGGACATTAGCATTGTGTCCTGGCTCTGACAGATATTCATGTGAAGAAATAAAGTCCCTGTCACTTTTTCTTCAAATTGTGCTGCAAGATTTTTCACATCGACCAAAATCCTGCCTGTGTAACTTCACCTTTACTGTTGCTATATTTCCCAAACAGCAGAAAATAACTTTAATTAAGATTCAATTTATTAGAATTGAAGAGAGAAAAAGAAAAAGAGATGAAAAAAGAAAAAGGTTTCATTGAATTGATCACCTCCAATTGGTTCAAAATGGTGCAGCTAGGATCCTGACAGCTGCCAAGAAGAGTGACCATAATCACACCACTTCTGGTCTCCCTCCAGTGGCTGCTGGTGTGGCTCAGAATCAACTTCAACCTGCTTCTATTTACATGCAAGGCCCTCAACGACCTTGCCTCCCCCTACATTTCCGATCTGTTTTCGCCCTACTCCACTCCCCAGCAGCTCAGGTCAGCTTCCATACACTAAGTGCACACAAAGGGGAGACCAGGCCTTCGCAGTGGTGGCCCCAAAACTGTGGAACAGCATTCCCCCGACCATTAAACTTGCCCCCCTCCCTCAACTGCTTTAAAAATGCCGTTAGCGTCTAACATCTGAAACCCTTTGTACGTTCCTAACCTCCAACAGCGCTGCACTATTCACTGCAGTTGTGGTCTGTTTATAATGTCAATCTGTTGTTCTCTAAATAGTGGTACGAGTTTTGATCGATTGCCTTGGATTGGACAGCACTTGGGTCAATGCAAGTTGGAAAAAAATGTCATATAAATAAAGAACTTGAACTTGGATTCATCAATGTCCTGCCAAGGAACAAATATTCTGACTTACCCAGAATCCCAGGTGGTTCCCAGATGCAGGGGGCCTAGATTATTTCTATTTCAGAAGTTATTAAAAGTTATTAAAAATACGTGGGTGACAACAGTGATTTGGCTGTTTGTGTGTCAGTCAAAATAGGCCAAGCTCTTTTTCTGTTTGATTGAGACTAGCAGTAAATTGAAATTTGTATCAAGTTTCAAATATATTATATATAAATAAATAAATTGAAGCAGGGTTCTATTTTTGTGACCAATGTGCACACATTTCAAGAGAATCTGAGCAGTTGGAGTAGGAGAGTAATGAGGGATGGTGGTGGAAGGGGAATAGGTTGGAGAGGAACATTGATACTGGTTTGGATGGATGTTGGAGATGGGTTGAATGCTTGCTTCTGAGATCCATGTCTCTGGGTGATTCAGATTTGGAACTTCAACCAATTTTATCATGCCTCTGCTGTGACCTACTATACAATGTCTTTTTAAGATTGAAAATGTTGGGATGACTTTTAATTCAATAAAATATCTTTTATAGAGTTACCCAAAAAAATCAATTTATTGTCATTGCAATAAAACAGTGTCATATTACATGAAATTGCTTTTGTTTGCTGCAAGGCAGATAGATTTGCCATTGGCAGAAATTGCCTAGAGCGTCTCCTACAGTTAGAAAAAGAGAAGCAGAAGAGTTCCCTCAGAGTCACTGAGTGTCCCTAGAATCACCTCCGACCACAGAGTCCAATCCAAATCATTAACAACCCGAGCTCCTGAACAGAACCTCCGACACAATCAGGTATCCTTCAGCACCCCCTCAGATCCCGGTTCCAATACCTGGTAGCCCTTCAGCCAGTGCGCAGACCAGCAAAAGCAGTCGCCAGCAGCCCACAGCCTGCGTGGGTTCCTCGCCTCGAGTCGCCAGCCACAGCGCCCCCCCCCCCCCTTACTGGTCACTCTCCCGTGGGTAGTCTCCTCTCCTTCTCAGACAGGGCTGAGTGATCTCCCCATTTTCTGGTGCTCCGCACCACTCCTCCACTTCCCTGGAGTCTGCAACCCCTCGTGGCTACTGCCGACCAGGGGCGCTGCCGTAGTGGGCGCAGACCCCACAGCAGCGGGATTTTAAATAAAACAACCGGCGGCTCCTTTGACGGGCTGTTCAAAGCCTACGCGGAGCTGACAGTAGTTGACTGGGCGGTTGGACCCCCGCGGGAACGCTGCAGCTCCACTCCTTGTCGGGCCGCACCAACTGCAACGCTGCTGTTTTTATTTTACTTGTTTTCAATCAAGCAACAGGTAGTATATTACTATGAATGTTGAAACTTCTGCAATGTCAGCCACTGCACACGCATCACGATTATATCAGCACTTGCAAAGACCCACTTTGGACTCTCCCAGACTCCTAACCGGTACAGAGCTGAAAGAGGCAGCATTAAATCCAGCTCACTGTGAACAAACCCAAGGAGATTCTGATGATATTTGAATTAGGATCCATTTGCTATGTGCAGAAGTTAGATCTTTAAAAAATAAAACAGGAAACTTGCAATTTTTGCCTGGTTATTTTATCCTGTACACTTGTCAAGCCAGGAGTCATTTAACAGAATGATACTGTCTCTAGTGAATGGAATGAAATTGTTGGAGTCTATTGCATTTGACTCAAATTAGCTTCATTCTGCTTTTCAACCTTGTGAATGGGATCACGCACAATTTACAGGAAGTCCGTGCAATAAGCCTCACCACCACTCTGATTTAGGGTCCATTCATGAAAATGCAGGTTGCCAGCTGGACATGGATAACACAAAGTCCGAGTATTGAGGCGTGGGAGAGAATGAGAACATAGAACATTACAGCACACACCCTTCGACACCTCCATGTTTTGCCAACCAATATAAACCTAGTCCACAACAAACTAACCCATCCTCCAACACACCCACAGATCCAATTTTTCCCTTAAATAAGATCTCAGTTGAAGATAGCAGAGATAAAGAATTATTTAGTTTGACTTGCTGTGTTTTTACTGCGTATCATGCCTTAGGTTTGTACCGTGGTTTGGTGAAACACCGCTGTATATGTCTTTGGAGAAACACTGGTTGTATGTGTAAAATCAGATGATAATAATCATGAACTTTTTGTCATTTTGAAGATCAAAAAGTAGGAGTGGAAGTTTTGATCTGACCATCACGATTATAATTAACAATGAGATTCAAATCCTGACAATGCGTAGATACTGCGCCAATACTTGGTTTTTCTCCATTACTCATCCCAAGATCAATGGCATATCAATGTAGAACCCAGGCCAGGAGCAAGGCTTTTGCCGCACATTATTTCTTTCTCACCCCCAACCCAAGCTCCCTTTTACCCCATTATTTTCCCCTTCCCATCACCCCAACACTTATCGCCTCGTTTACTCTTCCCATCCTGTCACCACCCCTCAATTATGTGCTTGCACCTACATTGACCCTTTAGCAACTGATCTCCACACCCATCCTTCCATTCCCCTGTATCGGGCTTTTCACCCCTTGGTCAGCATCCCCATCACTCTCCTGCTTCGGTCTCCTGACTCAATTTCTCCTGCTACCCTGCCTGGATCCTGACTGTCGACCGTCCTTTTATGCTGTGAATACTCCCTGGCCGACTAAATTCCTTCAAAAGTTGTTTTTTAAAAAAAAGCTCCTGGCACCCTGACCCAGATTCTCAGGGCAATGGCCTACAACTCAATGGCCAAAATATGGTCCTGCCAAAGAAAAGAGAGACAGTGATTAATTGAATTCTCAGTATTGGCCCTAACATTAAAGAGCAATGGTCTGTTTCATACTCATTGGAATAATAAGATGTTACACTTGGACAGCAACATTGCAAAGATGTTTCAAAGGATGGGAAGAGAAGAAATTACAAAGCGATGGGTGAAGAGTGAGGCAAAACAGGAAAGTCTGCAGATGCTGTAGCTGAGTGCAATTCACCAAAGCCTCAGCAAGTCCATGAAGCATCTGGGGTGGGTGAAGTAAAGCGTAAACAACCTTTTGAGCCAGAGCCCTTTGTCAAGGTGTAAGCCAAAACAGGCAGGCATCCAAATTAAAAAATGGGTGGGAGAGGGAAGAATGGGCAGATAGAAGTGAGAAGGTAGAAGAGGAAAATGGTGAGAAGTGATGGGGAGAGGAGAGCTCTCTGGTCGCAGAGGGAAGGGGTGGGAGCTGGAGGAAAGGGACAGGGAGAAATAAGGAAGAAAAAGACTCTAGGAGGGGGTTAAATGGAAATTGGATGTTCATGCTAATGCCATCCAGTTGGAGAGTGATCAGACAGAATATAGAGCATTATTCCTCCAGTTTTCAGGTAGCCTCCGTGTGGCAATGCACATGCCCATGGACAAACACGTCAGCATGGGAATGGTGTGTGGAGTGAAAATGGTTTGCCACTGAGAGGTTCTTGCTATTGCAATGTCAGACTGATGGATATCAAGAACCAAATGCAGTGGATCAGTTGAAGGGAGAAATCACCTTTCCAATGGAAAATTAATAAAGCCATTGAGCTTTGCAGCAATCTGGCAGCTACATCATCTGCTCGGATGCCAACTCAGGTGGAGAATTCTAATTTAGAATTTGCTGTGGAAGAATTTGAATATGTTACTCTGCCCTGTGCCAGAGTCATTATGGGAATACAAAGACAACAACTTGCATTAAGATTCCTTCCTTAAAATGATACATCCCAGGATTCTACACAGCAATGTTATAAAACAAAATTTGGCACAAGTCCTCACAAGAAATATCAGGAGATGGAAATTTTTTAAATCACAAAAGGAGTGGGAGAACACATAAAATACAGCCCTTCAGCCTTCAATGTTGTGCTTCCTTAGAACATTGTACTAAACCATCCCTACCCCTCCATTTTTCTTTTATCCATGTGTCTGTCTCTGTCTCTCTCTTGAATGCCCCTAATGTTTCACCTTCCACCACACTCTCCGGCAAGGCATTGCAGGCACCCATAACTCTTAAAAAAAAAACAAACTTACCCTTAATGTCTACTCTAAAATTCCCTTCCTTAACTCTGTACACGTTTCAGAATTTAAGGTGTTGAATTTGAATCGATATTGGCCACAGAGCTGATTCTAAGGAGTTCAGACACTACAGGAAGCTGGTAGAGCTGGGAAAGGCTTCAGAGATTGGAAGGGGCAAAGTTAATAAAACACATGCCTGGGAGAATGAGGATAAGGGAGTGGGGGGAAAGACTTGCTTTGAGTTGGTCACCAGGAGCACAATTTTGGATGTTAGCAAATATCCAGATTGCAACTTTGGAAAACAGGCAGTTTTGGAATAGTCAAATGTAGTGGGAACAAAACCAGAAAGCACTGGAAACACCACCTGCAGAAAGACATCAGTTAACATTTCAGGTCAAAGACCCTTTAAACATTTCTATTTTTATTCAAGATATTATAGAGAAAAAAATATTTCAAGGCCAACGCTACTACAGTGTTAGTGATCCCAGCGCTGTCTTCAGAGTTTGTACTTTCTCCCCATGTCTGCATGGGTTTTCTCCCACCTTTGGCAGTACGGGCTCATGGGCTGGAAAGGGCCTGTTACTGTGCTGCATGTCTAAATTTAAAATTTAAAAATCTTTTCAGCATCTGTTGTTTAGATTTTCAAGACATGAATGAGACTTTCAGCTGCTAATTTGGGACATGGGCAATGCTACTGGCAGTAGGCAGATTTAATGATGGGTAGGGTATGGGATTGAGGGGAAGGACCCGCGGGAAGGACATCAATGCCCACTAATAAACTGCAGTAGCCACAACCGTCTCCTTCTCTGCTTGGACAAGGTACGTCAATTGGGTGACAACCTTGCCTATGGGTGGATCTAACCTTGACTGACATGGGGGACATGACCTGCCTCCTGCCTGGCTGGTCAGAGACCCTCCAGGAGCAAGCACATGAAAATTCCTTTGTTTGGACCAGTTTCCTATCCGACTTGTTGGATAATCCTTGGTAGAACAGTATCACTTCACATAATATCCACAGTTGCAGAAGAACTCTGGGCTGCCATCGTCTTGACAGGCCTCCCACCCACAAAATAACCATCCACAGCCCTGTCTCTTACAGTTGGAATGCTATGTCGGCAACTTTCTAGGGAGAGTAGGTCCAGGCAATTTTAAAGTAAACTTCGCTCGGCATTGGCCAGCGGCTTCTGAAAAGGTAGAGCCAGAACAAAAGGGTGGACTAATTTAAGAGCAAATTAGCAATCTGCTGACAGCATGTGTCTGAAGACAACCCTTGTGCATTCGGCTCACCCCTTGCAGTCCAAAGACGTGTAAAATGCATTCATATTAAATATTCATGCTTTGGCTACACTAATACTTCACTTACATGGTTATATTAATTAAATGTACAGGCAATGTAATACAATATAACAACAAAATGCTGGAAATTATTTGGACTCTTTAATGCAATAGACATTAATATTTCAGTGCGATTTCTATTTGGCTCAATATTCAGGACGCAAATATGAACTTGTGTGCATCAATAATTAACAATTCTACTCATCGATTTTATTTTTAATTCATCTTAAAGATCATTTGTCAGTCGTTATCGGATTCATCAGCCATAATGGTTCTTCTAATTTAGTCCTGTCATTGAACTGCAGGGATTGGCAAAGTCATATTACAGTGATCCGGAGAGCCAATGGCCACTCTATAATCACCAAGGCCAATTCTATTGGAAATAGATTGCATGCTTCTTGACTGGCTAATAATTAGAAAAAATATAATTTACAAGGCTGAAGGCGGTTCCTTGTCAGAGTGTAGAATGCTTTGCCATCAGATGTTTTAAAGGAGAAGTCAGTGCATCATTTAAGAACTGAAAATATTGACAAAGTATGCCGAGGCCATGGAGGGAAAACACAATAAAAGTCGAAATTTGGATCCCTTCAGCTTGCATACAGCCAGAAAAAAAGTGTGATGGGACAAATGTTTCTCTTAGAATTATAATAATGGACAACATTCAAGTCAAGTTTGTCATCTGATTGTACAAGTACCACCCAACAAACCAGTGTTCTGATCCTCGGGGCAAAACAGACACACGACCAGATACACACATACCATACATATTGTAGCGATACAAATAAATACATTTTCTTCTGTACAAATGAGAGTCTCATGCCACATGTCACTAAATGCCTTCATTGCCAAATCCAATCCCTGCTAGTAATGGTGTAAAGGGTGTTTGATACAATGGCATGTACATTATCAAAATCCTGCATGAAGTGAGAAGCAATTCCACAAAAGCTGAAATTCAAGACATGCAAGAGTAGTTTTCTTTTTACATCAAGACCCCATATCATGGGTCCAAGGGAAATTGTGAATACAAAATGCAACTGGAATGCCAAGGGAATGTTATTCTTGGATTAGGATTTAAGTGGTGCATTTTCATTTAGTGACAGTCTGAAAACTCACTGCTGGATGCCCCTTCGTGTTTCAGTTACTCAATACCAAGCTTTAGTTGCACTTTATGGAAGTCACTTTAGAGCTCTAGAAAGCTGCATTCAACTCATTGCAGTCATTTTGACAATGCTGTGCAAAACTTGATGCCAGCTGTGAACCCCACACTCTTCTCGATGAGTAGACAACAACACGGCTCCGAACACGGAGGTTCAATCTCAGGTGCTGTCAGTGTAGTTTGTACATTCTCCTACAAGGATTTATTTTAGGTGGTTGCTATTACCCCTGGTGAAGGAAACAATCAAATGAATCAAAGGAAGTTGATGGGAAAATGTTGCAGAGGTATAGGGAAACAGGGAGGAAGAACGGGACAGATATGGATTACTCTCAGGGACCCTACAGGATTCTGATAAGCTGAAGGGACTCTGTCTCATACAAGTTCTCTGACAAGTCTTCATCAACACACCATCTTGAAGCAAGTTAAATTACCCCAAAGTACTCATCCTCTTTAGGTGACATCACAGCAGAGCATCAAAAACATCAGTTTTACAGGAATAAATGAAAGGGAGAATGTTTGGGGAGAACGTTCAGAAAGATATCAAGTTGACCTCTGGAAATGCTCAATTTTTTTTCCCCAAAAAAATCAGATGATCAAGAGAGCAGAATTGGAAGGGTCAAGATCTCAGAAGGCGGGAGACCAGGTAATGATTATAAAGAAAGAGTCAAAATGCCTCAAACATTTGAAATATGGAAGTGAGGATTTGAATTTTAAAATGGAAGCACTTTTTGGACAGGAAGAGTCAATTGCCACCTTGTGGGTCAGGAGATGGATGCAAGTCCAGATCAGCCATTCTCAAACTTTGTTTTGACTATAGCCCCCCCCCGCCATTAAACAGCATTTCCAAATGCAAACAAGCACAGGGTAACTTCAGCTGAAGGCTGGCTTTGTGTCGAGGTCTTGTTTATTTACAGAATTAAGATTCATCATGAATGCTTCGCTCAGGCTACAACAACCAACAAAGTAACAACAGTACACAATAAAAAAGGGAAAACATTGAAATTTACATCTTTCCATCTTTAAATGCAATTCCATTGTAATTGTTTTTCCACTTGAACCCTACCCCTTTGCAATTACGAAAATGAGTCAGACAGCTGATGTTAGGTATCAGACAATTACAAGAATGGAGGTTATTCAGGCAAATAGGTTTTTTTTTTTAAATATATAAACACGGCTGCTCAGTTCTGGGAAATTATTTCCAAATCATCCCAGTCTGTAAAAAGAGCAGAATAGAAATGAGTGACTTATTCCCATTCCGAAATTTTACCTGCAGCGCCCCTGGACATCATTGCCAACTGCCTGCAGTCTAAACTGAACTGCAGACAGTCCGCAACAATGGACTAGTGAATAGGACGACATCAACGCTGTACATTGCACATAGGGTCTACGTCACCATCCACCCACAGGTCATTCCAGTGTGAGCATCCACTCCGGAAAGTAGGTGTGATAATTGCCAATGGGAAAAGTATCCATCAGGGAGAGGGGAAAATGAAAAAACCTCAATGATTGATCAAAGGAAAAGGTGTTCAGTGGATGAAGTCCCAGGGCTGTAATTCACCCAATTCTACTCAGAGCATGGAAACAAAGAGAGGATTTTGTGCCATCTCACTGGCTCTACACAAAACCATGGAGCACCTGGACAGCAAAAACTCACAACAGGATGCTCTTTATCAACTACACCATCATCCCCTCAAAAATGATCAGCAAATTCCAAGATGCCAGTTGTATTTAAAAAAAAAAGGGTGATGATTCAGCATACAGGAGAGAGACTGAAAACTTAGCTGAATGGTGCAAAAACAGCAAACTCTCACTCAAATGTTGCCAAAACCAAGGAGCTAAATGTAGACTTTAGGAAGGGGGGAAAAAAAAAATCAGATGTGCATGATTCAGTGATCATTGAGGAAAATCAGAAGTGGAGAGAGCGAGCAAATTTAAGTTCCTTGGTGTCACCATCTCAGGGGGCCTTTCCCGGACCCACCACATGATTTAAATTATGAAGAAAGCATGTCAGCACTTCTACTTCCTCAGGAGTTTGTGGAGGTACAACATTGGAAACTTTGGCAAACTTCGGCAATAAAGTGAGTTGACCAGCTGCATCATGGCCTGGGATGGCATCACCAGTACTTCTGCAAAAGGTAGTGGGCACAGCCCAGTACATCACAGGTACCCTCTCCGCCATCAAGAAAATTTAGACAGAGTGCTGCCGTCAGAGACCAGCACAACCACCAAGGATCCACACTACCCAGGACGGATTCAGATTTCCGATTTATTGTCAGAGTACATGCAACCCAAGATTTTTTTCCTGCATGCGAGGTAAAATTACCATTTATTGGAAATGCGATTTAAAAAATTGTACACATGTAACCAAATAAAAAAATGTTAACAAATTGACTGTGCAATACAGAGAGGGAAGAACAATAAAGTCCAAAAGTAAGGGATCACGCTCTGTTCTCGTTGATGGCATCAGGAAAGAGGTTTCGGTGCCATAAGACTCATACTACCAGGTTCAGGAACAATTGCTAACCCTCTACCATCAGTCTCCCGAACAATAAACTCAATCAAATGGCTTCCCCCCCCCCCCCCAAAAAAAACACAGAAACTTCGGAATTATTCCAAAAAAAATTACCGTACTTACCTCTGGTGTGTCCTGACATGGGGCACTTTTACACAGCCTTCCTGTGTTGCAGAGTTTGTTGGAGGGGGAATGTCATATCCATTGGGCCCGTTTCTTACACGCTGCCGGTCCGTAAAAATGTGCAGGGGGTGCCAATAGAAAAATTACAGGCTGGAATTTACATAATAAATTGCATCTCGACGTTTTTCAGAAAATTTCCTGAAATCTTCAACCTACAGACTAATTTTGCACATTATTTATGACTTAATATTTTTTCTCTACTTTCACAATTTGTTTACATTTATTTCATATACACTTTTTTCTTGCTTTACTGTTTAGTTACCAATAAGTAGAAATTCTGCCTAGCCTGCAGGAAAAGGAATCTTGGAGTTGTATGCGAGGCCATGTTTGTCAATAAATCGGAGCACAAATTACATTAAGATTCCCATTATGTCTCAACGTCACCACAGAAGAATGGATTCTAGTCTGTTACTTATCAAATCTTTGAGTAAGACTATTGTACAAACAGCAATTGTTCACTCCCAACCGGTTGTAAACATGAATAGGAGGGGGAGGGTAAAAAAGCACTGATCCTAAACTCTGGCTCCCACTCAAAAATCAATTCCTAATTTATTTCTAGTCATTGTCCAGTAGCTCTCTTTTCCCAGTGTCTACTCAGTTATTTCCAGTCCTTACTCCTACAGTCATTTTCTCTTGTTCAAGATGCCAGATAGCAGTCACCTCAAGTTCTGATTGATGACTACCCATTATTAGCATCAAACCAACGCCTCCACTAGTTATTTTCCAGTTCCTACATTTCTCATGACCTTAGAACACCTCAAAAAGCTTTAAAGTCAATCCAGGGATTTCAGATTTCATGATTTATTGTCAGAGTACATGCATAACATCACATACAACCCTGAGATTCTTTTTCCTGTGGGTGAGGCGGAATGACCACTTATTGGTAGTGCAAAAAAAATCTGTACACAACTTACACATGTAAACAAACTGACTGTTCAAGACAGAGTAAAAAGAAAATCAATGAAGCACAAAAGTTTTTAAATGTGTGCCTGATTGAGTTTGTTATTGAGGAGTCTGATGGTGGAGGGGGAGCAGCTGTTCCTGAACCTGATGGTGCGAGTCTTGTGGCACCGAAACCTCTTTCCTGATGGTAGCAGCGAGAACAGAGTGTGTGCTGGGTGGAGTGGATCCTTGATTGAGAAAACATTATTATAATTTAGCTCCCACAATTGGTAGTAAGAGAATGACCAAATAATGATTAATTTGATCTCAGAACATTTATCAGCCATGATACTCAAAAGAATTCCAGTTTTCTTTTTTAAAAATCTGTACAATTGGATTTTCACATTTGCCAAGAGGTCAGATAGGACTTTTGTTTCTCAACTCAGACTGGATCACTGACGGTACAATTCTGCACTGTCTGCTCAAACTTTCTGGAGTAGAACCTGAAACTACAATCTTTTAGTTTTAGAGAAAGACAAGACCTCCGGGTGCTGGAACCTAGAACAATCAGTGAGAAGTTTGAAGGACTCAGCAGGTCAGGCACCATCCATGAAGGGGAACGGACAATCAAGGTCTCAGGTGGGTTCCAATTTCCGAAGCGTTGACTGTCCCTTTCTCTCCCTGGATGCTGCCTGACCCACCGTGTCCCTTCGGTCTTTTGATTTTGTTGTGTAAGCTACTTCTACTGGTAGAGCCAACACAAAGAAAGTTTAGTCCACAAAGAACAGAACATGCCAGGACATTAAGCTCTTTATTACTCCTTCATTCTGCCTCTCCTGCACTACAATACCCCAATGTCAGCAATCACTAACCATTCCCAAATCACTTGCTATTGACTTCAGATATGAACCATCAGAATTTGGGCATCAGCCATGACTCAAATGGCCAAACAGATTGATGGGCGTCCACTTAGGACAGAGATGCATCAGAATTTCTTTAGCCAGAGGGTGGGAAATGTAGTTATGGAGGCCGGGACATTGGGTGCATTTGCAGATTGATAGGTTCTTGTTTAGCCAGGGCATCAAAGGTTTATGAAGAGAAGGCCAGGCAGTGGGGGTGTGTGGGGGGAGGCGAGTGGGAAAATCGATCAGCTCATGATCAAACAGCGGGGCAGACTCGATGGGTTGAACAGCCCATTTCTGCTCCTATGGCCTGAATGGCCTAATTTGTTCCAATTGGATGGTGGGGGGAAATAAGTCAGTAGGAGCGATATCATGAAATAGCAGAGGGTACAGCAGGTAATGAAGGAAAATCAGGTTTATTAAATAATTGAATTGTTTATTGTCACATGTTCCTTTGCTTGCTGTTAAAGTAAGTCCATCTATTTCCAAGAACCTCACTATCCTGTCAGGCTTTGCACTGTGAAATAACCATTTTGATTGGTTTATTGAAGCTAAACATTATCTGCTGGAGGAACTCAGCAGGTCATCCAGCCTCAGTGGGAGAAAAACACAGTCAACATTTCCAGCCAGAACCCTTTAAAGTATTTGGCTTGAAACCTCACCCATTCTTATTCTCCCACTGATGGGGCATGGCCTGCTGAGTTGCTCCAGCAGATCATGTTTAGCTTCAGATTTTTAGCATCTGCAGGCTCCCGAGTGTCTCTTGGGATTTATTGAGTGTTGGCATGTATAGAGCAGAAGTAGGAAAAAAAAAAACAGGCTGACTTCTTTTACCCAAGTACAGTGATCCATGATCTCAGAGAAGATATTGGGAGTGCTTTCCCAGAATTCAGTACTGGAAACATCTGAATCCCAGGTGATGTCGTGTTCCACAACCCAATCCAATTTCCACAAAGACTTGCTTTTCCACAGCTCCCCCCACAACTGTGGAACATCCGAAAATACTTAATATCCAATAAAGCAGGTCTTTAATTCAGCAAATGCCGTAGTGCAGCACTCACTTTTACACAGAGTGAGCTCCAGTTTACAGCAATGCGACTTCAACAAATCAGGTTTTTAAAATGTGTTGCAAATAAATATGGGGCAGGAAATTGGATCCTGCAAGACCAATGTCTCCCCCGATTTAAAAAAAAAATGGACTGGTAACAGGATCACTGCCAGCTGTGCGGAAGTTCTGACTAGGGATTTATAGAAAATGACCCCCCGAAAAAAAAGCAAAATTCTATCTCCTGTGGTGAGATAGATTTACTTAAAGTGGAGAGATTACAATAATTGCAGTGCAGCAGCTGAGACTCCATACTGAGAGTTCTCTCAACTCCATACTGAGAGTGAAGCCCTGGGTAAACTCACAACCATTCCAGGGTCAATCGCCAATGATCCAAATAGGGTACAACTTTTAATGACTGACCTTGCTGCGTTTTCCTGGCTACAGAAGGTCTGTGATTGAGAAGGTCTTCCATTTAAGGTTTAAAAACCTCCGTGCCATGAAAACATAAATTGCAACTTAAGGCCCAAGTTGTGCAATCTTGTGACTCTCTGACCTGAGAAAACAGTCCTTCAGCTCTCCTTATTTCTGCAGTCCAGTAACTTTGTTACCTGTTCTATACAATGTTTAATATCACCAAGTTTCAAAGAGGAATGGAGAGAAAGCAGGAACAGGGTGATAGTGCAACAGGCTTGAAAGATAGAATGGCTTCTTGCACTTATGTTTCTGTACAAATTTGGATTACATTGGAGGTGATTAGACCCAATTTCAGTTGTATTTCTGAAAGCTTCTCAAGTCAAAGCTCAGTGACCTTCTATTTTACCACAGTACTGTAAATATACCACAGGCCCATTTCTCTCAATCTCTGTCACCTTATTTTTTATGTTCAGAGCTCCGATGTGGCTGGAATTATTAGACTTTTAGTCAATTGCTGGTCCACTATTAATCAAATTCATTCTTCTTGAAGGAATGCTCCTACTATTAGCAGTGGAGCCATGAGATCCACTTAGAATAGGTGGCAGATTGGAGATGAAGGAAACTGCTACTGGCAGTCCAGTATTCCCCATTTCCTGTGCTAAAGGCTCCAGAGGGGCTCTTGAACAAATGGCTCACTGATCAAGCAGAGAATGATATACTCCCACCACCCCACCCTGCTGCCAAAGGCCTGGTCTATCCTGGTATAGTGGTTCTCAACCTATTTCTTTCCACTCACATACCACTCACATACCACTTTAAGTAATCCCTGTGCCATCAATGCTCTGTGATTAGTAAGGGGATGCTTAAGGTGGTATGTGAATGGGAAGGGAAGGTTGAGAACCACTGCTCTAGACCCAAATGTTACTGAAATATTTTGCTTGAGAAAAATTGTCATTTGCCCATTTCCTTTGGAGTTATGAGACTGTGCACATAACGAGTCAATGAGGTACGATTAAAACAGGGGTTTTCAAACTTTTTTTCCCCCCCACCCGCATACCATCTTAAGCAATTCCTTACTAATCACAGAGCACCTACGGCAGAGGGAATACTTAAAGTGGTATGTGAGTGAAAAGAAAAAGGTTGAGAACCACAGTTGTACACCATAAAAACAGAACATATTGAAAATACTCAGATCAGGATATATCTTTGGAAAAAAAAATCCTCCAGAGCTGGAAGCTTGTTTATGTTGGGTGGGCAAGTGAGAGAGCAAAATTGGGGTGACCATTGGTATTATTGGTCAGTGAGATAAAGGAAGCAGTTAGAGAGTAAGAACAATGACAAGAGAAAAGACAAAATAATGCTGTCATTACAAAATTCAGAGCAGGTAGACATGCCCAGCACATCAGTTAGGTTGTGCCTTCCACCTCCAGAGGGAATTTAAAAAACTGAGCCAATATCACAGATGGAGAACTGATCCAGACTGAAATGAAGCAAACCAGAAGGCTGCAATGTGGCCACATAGAAGACAAGGTGCTGTTTAATCAAACTTGGGTTGGACCTTGTGCTAACAGAGCACGAAGCCAGCAACCAATGGGTCAGAGAGGGATAAGGAATTAAAATGGCAGGCAACAGGGAGCTCAGTCACCTCTCAGCAGAGTTGCACAAAGTTATCCCCAATAGGCATTGGGTTTCTCCAAAAAAAAGATTGCTCATGAACGCCAAATGAAGGTAATTAAATTAGAAGAATCATATGCACATCTCAACAATTTATGCAAAAGGCTTCATCTCTCAGAACGGTGCTTAAAGAAGAAAGTGTTCTCAGAACTATTACAGGTTGGACGTCTGATCTGACGACGTTGGGACTTGACCATTGCCAGACCGCAGAAAATGCCAGGAAACAGAAATTTACCCCTAAGGGAACCCCCATGTCAACCTATCAAAGGTAGAGCAAAGATTAAAACAAGAAATAATGCTGTGGGGTGGCATGGTTAGTGTAGCACCTTTACAGCCCCAGTGATCAGGACTGGGGTTCGAGTCACTCGCTATTTGTAGGGAGTTTGTACTCATGGTAGCGGATTCAAACATGGCAGACCACAGAGCGTCAGATAAAAGAGGTTCAACCACTAAATGTCTGGCAACAGAATAACTTTGTTTCCATCTTTATTTATTCAGGGTTAACTGGAATATATTTCAAAGGTTTCCCACAGAACATATTCTTCTGAGGTGTGACTGTTGCTTTTACTTGTACTTCATTGGTAAAACATGGCTTAGTTAGTCTCCTGAAAGAATGTTATTCACAATGAAATGTGATAGAAGTCACAAGATGTTCTAAAGCAGATATTTAATATGGAAAAAATTATTCTCATTTTAAAATGGTTTCTTTAAGCTTTTAAGCCTAATGTCTGCAGAATCTACCGTCGAATTTCCCATGTCATCTCTGTAATGGAGGATTAAAACCATGTACTCAGATGCTTTTTGCTTATGTGGAACTGACGACACTGGGTCCACACGCAGGTCACCTTACTTTCAGAACTAGCAGATGTAATTAAACTCAGCCATGGGGACTTATCTGAAGATACACTTTGAAATGGAATTCCACCGTGAGGCCCAGGGAAAGCAGTTGTCAAATACGACACTCTGAAATTGACGTATTGGTCACAACCTGTCTTGCTCAAGAAGTTTTAATGAGTCCTTGTATCTACGAGATAAACCAGGATATCATAGCATCCTGCTCCATAATAATTAATCTTCTAAATTGTAGAATAGTATGCTCAGCTTTGATTTTGACTGACAAATGTTAGAGGGAGTGGGTGCATGATTAATTGTTTTTGGGGTATAAAAGTCTGTGGTCCTGCTGCTGAAGTTTAGACTCTCCGAGGGGTGGGAACACCCCTTGTCAAGAAGGAAGAACAGCCAGAGTCCGAGCAACGTCCCGGTCGGGGGAGGTGGAGAAGCTGCTACCAGCGCCCTGACAACCTACTACAAGTGTGCAGTTGTTGCCTCGCTTCGGCAGTTGGGACCAGTCCAAGCGTTGATAAGTATAGTTGGGAAGGGCTTGCATATTGTAGTGTGAAATCAGCTTTTGAATTAGTAATAAACATTTGTATAAACTGAACTGCTCTCGGTGTGTGTGTCTATTTTCTTTCGGTAGCTAAAACACTGTGACCAATCTAAAATGAACAAAATGAGAGGTATAAGTTTACCCAAGACAATCTCGTTTCAGTTGAAAGTCAGAGAGGAAAGAGAAGATCCACTCAAAAAGAAGAGAATGATTTGTCAAAATGAATTCAGACGAATGTGGGATCAAGTGTCAACTAAAACATCCAGATGTTAAACAGAAGGATTAGCAAGTTCCCAATTTGAGTTGTTAATTTGTAGGATAGACTGCCACCTAGTGTTGGTACAGTGAACTTCAAATAGTCAAATTGTAACCTTAGCATGAATTTGCCTTCTGCACCACCTAGTCAACAAAGTTATTTATATTTTCACTACCCAGCAAGGTTATTGCTCTTATTTATGACAAACTAAATGATAAATGCTGATGGTTAAGAATCAGTAACAAAGATACGCCATTGTTAGGATTGGCACTCTCTCTCATGTGCTACTCGTGTGGATAATTGACTGGAAAACTCAATCCAATCTCTGGATTTAGCTCATTTTAGCCAAAGTGGATACTAAATTTGTTCTCAGAACTTGGGGCTGTCGAGAAAAGTTTGCTATTCTTCCCATTCCATTGATGAATCTTCATGGTCTGCAAAATATTTTTAAAAACCATAGAGGTCGTATGAAGCCAAAGTCAGCACTGAGCTATGGCCCCAAATGCGGTCAAATAATCAGCTAATACTCCCTGCCCGGACTGACAGGATGGACAGACAAGAAGGATGCAGTGATTGAAGTAAAACAATGCTGGAGAAACTCAGCAGGTCAAATAGCTTAGCAAATCTGTTCCATTATTCAATGGAATCTTGACTGATCTCTCACTCCAGCACCTCTGCTGCCTTGATTTCTTTAGCAGCCACAAGACTTGCAGGTACTTCTTTTTTCCACAAAAATAAACTATTCACAACAAATTATTGAAGTATATGAAATACAATAGAGAAATCCTACCGTGAACCTCCACCACCTAAAATGACAGAAGACAACGAAATGAATTGACTCTGTATATAAAAATAAAAGATAAAAATTTCTTGTTTATTTTATTAAGTGTTGACATTGTTTAACCGATTTAATGTATCTTATAGATTGAACTTTGAATAAATGGGAAGGGGGGGAGAGGGAGGGAGGGAAGGGAGGGGGGGAAAAGGGGAGAAAATGACACTGTATATATTCAAGAGAAAAATGTCTATATATTTTGGTCAGTATGGTTTATTGTGAGAAAAATAAAAAATTAAAAATAAATAAATTAGGCACAATTAAAACAATGGTTTTCAAACTTTTTCTTTCCACCCACATATCACACTAAGCAATCCCTTACTAATCACAGAGAACCTGTGGCATAGGGATTGTATTGCTGCACATTAGCATTTGGTGATTTGTGGACAAGGATATCCAGGTCTATTTGGGATGAGGGACAAGTGTCAGACCTCAGTGGTGAGGAAAGATTATTCAAGATAGTACTCCCAAGCAAAATATTTCAGCCATGGATAAACTTTCTGAACGGGTCATGTATCATATTAGTCTAAAGAGCACTGAAGTACTACTGGAGTTCTACAGTACTTCCACCTCACTTTACCCAACCCTCAAAACATGGTCTATCCACTCTTCCCTTCATATATTCTTCTGGCATCCCCTGAATTATCTCGTACCCATTTATCCAAGCCTCATTGTGCACACAAAACTCAAAACGGTCAACCAGTTTACCTATCTCGGCTGCACCATTTCATCAGATGCAAGGATCGACAATGAGATAGACAACAGACTCGCCAAGGCAAATAGCGCCTTTGGAAGACTACACAAAAGAGTCTGGAAAAACAACCAACTGAAAAACCTCACAAAGATAAGCGTATACAGAGCCGTTGTCATACCCACACTCCTGTTCGGCTCCGAATCATGGGTCCTCTACCGGCACCACCTACGGCTCCTAGAACGCTTCCACCAGCGTTGTCTCCGCTCCATCCTCAACATCCATTGGAGCGCTCACACCCCTAACGTCGAGGTACTCGAGATGGCAGAGGTCGACAGCATCGAGTCCACGCTGCTGAAGATCCAGCTGCGCTGGATGGGTCACGTCTCCAGAATGGAGGACCATCGCCTTCCCAAGATCGTATTATATGGCGAGCTCTCCACTGGCCACCGTGACAGAGGTGCACCAAAGAAAAGGTACAAGGACTGCCTAAAGAAATCTCTTGGTGCCTGCCACATTGACCACCGCCAGTGGGCTGATAACGCCTCAAACCGTGCATCTTGGCGCCTCACAGTTTGGCGGGCAGCAGCCTCCTTTGAAGAAGACCGCAGAGCCCACCTCACTGACAAAAGGCAAAGGAGGAAAAACCCAACACCCAACCCCAACCAACCAATTTTCCCTTGCAACCGCTGCAATCGTGTCTGCCTGTCCCGCATCGGACTGGTCAGCCACAAACGAGCCTGCAGCTGACGTGGACTTTTTACCCCCTCCATAAATCTTCGTCCGCGAAGCCAAGCCAAAGATTGTGTAACAAAGCTATTGAATGTCATTTTCTATCCTGTATGAAATTCATTACTTAAAAAGGATGAATAGGGTTGCTGTTAAAAAAATAAATAAATAAAATCAAACTGGCATTGCTGCAAGTAGAAATGACAGATTATATTTGAATGGTTCATCTATTTATCTTTAATATCCACTGCATTCCCCTCTATCTCCCTAGAGACATGTATTGCTTTTGGAATAGTGTAAAGGATGTTGGTCTTCCTCAACTCTGGAGGTAGAAGAGAGTTGAGGTCTCGTCATCAGTCTAGCAATCTATTTGTATTGACTTGTCTATTGTCATGCATTCTAACAGACAACAAAAAAAGCTTTGTTTTGAGTGCTCGCCAGGCAAGTCAAGCCATACTGAAGTAGAGCAATAATGAAACAAAAATCAAGACTGCCAAGCTGGGAAACCACTTCTTCCAGCAGAAAGAGATTCATGAACTGCATCCTGTAACTGTGGGCCTCTTACAAAGGAAACACGCAATTACAAAACATTTATTTTGCATTATATCTTTATGTATACATGATTTATGTGTTGCCCACCATGGTTCAGAGAGATATTGACATCTGGTTGTGCATGTACAGTCAGATAATAAAACCAGAACTTAAGTGCAGTATAGTGTTACAGCAAGTCAAAGAGTACAAGGATGAAGTACTGGATTAAGAGTGTAACACTGGAAGTGTTAGAGGACAACTATAATGAATGTGAGGAGAAGAATTGCAAAAAGTAACATGCAAAACGTCACCAAACTTTACTCACTTTACACCCATGACTGGCTCAGTACCACAGCAACACCATTTGGTGCTAGTGACCAGGTCTCAAATACTGCACTGCCTGTAAGGAGTGTGAGGGTTCTCCCCCATCGGGCTCCAATCTTCTCCCACCGTTCAAAAAAAAAGGTACCTGTGGTTGTAGGTCAATTAAGTGTAAATTGGGCAGCAAAGACCAAAAGGGCCAGTTACCATGCTCCATGTCTAAATTTAAATCTACATATTCATTGATACCACAGTAGTGGGTCGTTTAAAGAAAGCCAATGAGTCAGCATACAGGAGGGAAGATTGAAAACATGGCTGAATGGTGCAACAACATCACACTCAAATGTCACCAAAACTAAACAGTTGATTGTAGACTCCAGGAAGGGAAAACCAGATATGGACAATCCACTGATCATTGGGAGGTGGAGAGGGTGAGCAAATTTAAGTTCTCGGGAATAACTATCTCAGATAATATTTCTTGAAGCCAACATGCTAATGGCGTGGTGAAGAAAGCTCATCAACACCTCTACTTCCTCAGGAGGTTGCCAGGATTTGGTATAACCATTTGCCAGGGTTTCTGATTTCCACATATAAACTAGTGGAAAGTGTGCTGACTGGCTGCATCACAGTCAGGTATGGGGACAGCAATATCCCCAAGAGGAAAGCCCTGCAAATGCCCAGAACATCACAAGCAAACCCCTTCCTTCCATCTAGAACATCTACAAGAAAATGTTGCCAGAGATCAAGGATCTCCACCACCCAGAATACACTTTGTTCCCGCTGCTGCCATCAGGAAAGAGGTCTAGGTGCCACAAGACTCGCACCACCAGGTTCAGGAACAGTTGCTAATCCTCCGCCATCAGACTCAACAACAAACTCAATCAGGGTCTCATTTAAAGACTCTCACTCGGGTACTTTATTGATTTTCCTCTCTCTGTATTGCTGTTGTTTATATGTGCACATGGAGTAGTTTTTTTGGGGGGCACTACCAATTCTGCCTGGCCTGCAGAAAAAAGGAATCTCAGGGTTGTACGTGATGTCACTGTATGAACTCTTCGACAATAAATGTGAAATTCAAAATTCCAGTGTCATTTTCTTTAAACCAGTAAAATAGACATTTTCCAAGGAGCCTTCATCAATTCCATCACTTACTTGGTAGTCATATTTCTGATCAACCACAATGCACAGAAGCCTTCTGATTTGTGGCCAACCTGAAAAAAAAGGTTAGCGTTTATTTCAAATGGATCGTCATCATGACTCAGTGACCTGGTATTTTAAGAACAGAAGCACTCAATCTCTTTAACATGTGCTTGAATCATCCCATCCCTCTTCAGGCTAAGCATCTCCAGGTGCACTGCACTCTTCCATTGTTTGCCTCCTGCACAATACTTGCTATCGCCTTTGATCTGAAATGGCAGAATTCAGCTACTTTTTGCTGGCCAGCCTTCCACTTGATCTCTGCACAAGTGACAATAAGCAAGTCACACATCCAGCAACTCCCTCCATAAATTTATCCAATTCTCTCGGCCCTCAAAATCCTCCACAAAACCTTCCTCCTTCGGATCTGGAGCTTAGGTTTGGACTGAAGTCTCGGTGGCTGTGAGAGGGCTGGAGGCAAGTCCACAAACACTCTGCAACTCTGAAGGGACTCTCTTGCTCCTCTTTCTTTGACTGCAAGGGGCTTGCTGATGGTGAACCAGTATGGTTGTTGGGGGGGGGGGGGGGGAAGGAGTGGAGGAGTGGATCAGGAGGTCAAAGAATAGGCACAGACAAAGTGCAACTATAATTGAATAAAATTTAAAAACAAATTACATTCAATCTTTTTCTTCAAATTGTAAATTCACACAAGCCCGCAGCTGTCTTCCAAATCTCCTGCAGAAAATCTGAAAGGAAAGCCTTTATTGATGCACAAATGGTGGTTCCATAAGGTTAAAGGATAAACAATGGACCAAGAGCTGTTATTTTTTTTTTAAACTGAGAATAAATGAAATAGAAGTGAAATTAATGGTTGGTCAAAACAAATTTACAAACAAGACCGAGCTACCAGCAAATTATGCTTTATTGAAAAAAAAAATCAACACCTAATTAACAAGAGAAGTTGTTAAAACAGTGCATCAGAAGGCATCACCATATGGTGGTGCTTGGTTCTAAAAGGCACACTTGTATTCTTATCTATTGTACTGTGAAAATTTAATGTTGCATTTTCTGAATTACGTCAGTGACCACAATTCAAAATAAATTATTGGCTACACGCATTTTGAAATATCTTCCCTTCCTTACTTCATTAGCTGGTTCTAGAAATCTGATACTCGTTGTATTTGGCCACTTTTCATTCGACTTTGACAAGCGTCTATGATTGATTCAGGAGATCGCCTGCTGGGTTATTGAACGATACAATCTGTTAGCATAGTCAAGTTGTACCAAAAGCTGGAATAACTGTTAACTGAATCCTTCAGCAAAATTCTTGCACGAGTTTCAATATACAATGCAAAAATCTATTCACAAGTGTTAACCAAGAGCAAATTTACACAAGCTGCAAGGAGGTAAGCTGTCATATTGCAGTGTTCTTATCATTTTACTGAGCATGTAGCTCAAACAAGAGATTGCAAAAACCTACTGCAACGATGCACAATGATTCAAGCAAAATTTAGATGGAATATTCTTACTTTTTGGTTTATACTCATGTTGCAGTTGCATTGTAAACAGTACGGTGACAGCAAAGAGGTCTTAGAACTGGGGTGGTCAAACCGCGACTGACAAACCACACGCGGCTCTTTGACATGAATGTGCGGCTCACGGAGGGAGTGTTTTGGGTGTGTGGTATTAGTGGACGTGGCTTGCGATCACGTGAATGCAGCGCAGAGTGCAAGTGTGATCCAAGCCGGCTGCCCTCCCATCTGAGCTCCTGACACCCCGGCCGTGGACTCTTTCCTCAGCCGCCCTTCTTGTCTTGTGCACAAACTTACCATCCAGTCCCTATTGATTGCCCATCCTAACTCCTGACACCTGAAATGATTCAGAAATTTATGGCAGACAAAAGTTATATGTTTGTAATAATCAACCCCCTAAATTTTACCCTAAAATTGATCCACAAAGTTAAAATATTACATGAATACATGTGTACATTTTGATAATTGAAACTAATACAACAGGTTTAAACTATGTAGAAAACCACTGTTGTTACGATTGGCTGGTGCTGGCTAGTCCAGTCTTCCAAGACCAATCCTATCCATCACCCTTTGCATGCTCCCTATTCCACTCTGCCTCAGGTTGATGGTTGTTCCAACCTTTAGTTAATAAAAGATTGAAGTTGTGAAACTGATGGTCTTTTGTGATTATTGACAGCACATCAAACTACATACATGGATATTAGATTAATAGGTTTAATCACCTCAAAGTATTAGCACAGCTGGCATGTTGCTGGCCTGGTTCCAAGGCAGGTACTGAGGGAGGGGTTTGGGTGTAACAGGCTTTATGGGGATTTGGGATTTTTTTCAGAGGGAGGAGGCACAGGTTCAGGGGTGAGCCAGCTCATACACCATGTACATACATCTATACATAGTGGTAGCACCACAATTACATGCATTTCTTAATATTTAGAAAATTTTTGCATGACAAAATGTGCATGTAAGAGTAAAAAACATGCATGTAATATTTTTTCACGTCTTGCAGCTCTCAAACATTTGTAGTTTATCATGTGCAACTCTTACCTTAAGCAAGTTCGGCCACCTCTGCCCTAGAAAGTTGGTTGCAGATAACAGTCCTAATGGTATGGCCTGCCACACTTTCATAGCAAGTCAATCAGACAGTTTTTGGTTCTGACAGCTTTGGGTGCACTTCTATATGGAGACATTTATTGTACATCTGAGCTCTCACCAATTGTGGCAAGATATCTTCATCCTCCCTCTCAAATAAAGGGTCAGAAGTTCATTTTATGGTTATATCATAAATAATATATTAAAGATGTAAACTCTCTGCCGCAAGGCAAACAAAGAGTTGCTATGAGCATTGCCCGGTAGCCCGAACAACAGAAGCACAAGAAAGCCCCTTCTGAAGAACTTTTTCCACTGGCATCACCATTAATTGGCCGTGTAGTGCCCCAGGATAAGAAGCTATTTGTGCTGTTTCCACTGGGGCCACCATTAACTGGGATAGTGACAGGGAAAATCAAAGTCTACACCACCCCCACCCCCCACACTTAGCCTGGCCTAGGGAACAAAACAGTCTTGCACCAGCCCTGCCTCCAGCAATCCCACACCATCTGCAACTGCACAGATTCCTGATCTACCCATCACAAACCTCCAGATCCAAACATCCAACACAGTCAGGAAGCCTTCAGCACCTGAGGCCCTTCAGGAGCACCTTCTCTCCCAGGTCCACAGCAGCATCACATTTTTTTTCCTTCCAAAACCTCTTGCAATTAATATTCATCACTTGTTTTCATAATTGTCTGATACAACTGCAGTTTAACTTGTAGTAAACTGCAAATATATTCTGGTCCTTTTTAAAGTATCAACATTACCCAGCATCCCACTTTTTGCTGTTTACTTTTTCCTAAAAAAGTGAAAAAGTTCACTTTTTTGGATCTCCCATTAAGACCAATAAAATAAATTTTAAAAAGAAATTTTAATTTAAATTTTGCTTTTTGTTTTTTTAAAAAATGTAGTGTTACAACCTCACCTCCAAAACCCAGCAGCAATAGATATTCACCGAAACAAATGGTTACTTAAACAAAAGTTGCTTTTAATTATCTTTAAACATGAAAACAGAATCACACTTACACTTATCACTATTGACTTAACTAACCTAACTTAACCCCCTTCTAATTCTAAGCACCTGTGTATGTAAGTTCAGAAAAGTTCTTTGATTCACAGTCCAATCTCACTTCCCATTCCTCCAAGTTCACTAGTTGCAGGCCATTCTTATACTGTGCACAGAATTTAACCTTTATAAAGTTTACCAGGCTTTGGTTCTTGAAAGGTAAACGGTTACTGCCCAGGAAGGTTCTTGTCGGTTTTCAGAGAGAGATTCATTGTACGCTGACATCCACAACTGAATCCTTTTTTTTTTATAAATAAATCAGCCACTTCAGTGTCTTGCTGAAGAAACTTGCACCCTCAGAGTTCTCCAGATGATAACCTTTCTTTCAGGTCACCAGAGTTCCTTTTTGTTCCTCTTATTTCTGCGGACATAAGAGTCCTGGGAAACAGAGCGGATCCAGCTACATGGGGATTATGGGTAAAGAAGTTGGCCATTGATCATTTTCTCAGTGCTTATATTTCACTCTCACTCACCTGTGAGTTCTTGGTTCTGGATATTGCAGATCATCAGTGAAAACAGTCATCAGTGTGGCCTCCTCTGCACCTTTGGGAGCTCAGACTTGCTGTTCCACTCCCTCGTCCTTCGAAAAAGGATCAGTGTGGGTTATGTGGTTCTGACCCACCACGACCAGGAGATTGAGAAAGATGAGGGAATGACGTCCAGGACCCCCCGGAAGGTGCAGCAGTGGCCACATCAACTGTGACTATTCTGCAGTACTTTGGCATAATATTTTCACTAAGCAGTCCTGGGTCGCAGGCTGAAGGTGTCATCGTGACATCATCAGCCTGCCCCTAGCCAGCTGCTTGCAGTGGCTGGACATTAATGGAGCAAGGTGGACCACTTCGCTCCACTTCTGATTCAAGCCTACAGAGGATTGGAGTCAGTGCCTTGGAGCCACTCATGGACCACTTATGGAGGCAAGGTTTGCGATGCGAGGGCAGAGAATCTCCACTTTGATGTTCAGATTTTTTTGCTTTATAAAAGGGCCAAAAGGGACATACAGCACAGAACAAGCCCATTCATGTAGTTTCCCTAATCAACCCTAGCTAATTTGTAGCTTTCTTTGTCTCAGTGGTTCTCAACATTTTTCCCCCTTAGTCCACATTTGCTTTTCCTTTACTTACTGCAGACCAACCACAACAAACCCACTGACCATCAGCAAGGCAGGAGGGGATAGCCAACCAGCTCAAGCTCCTTCCCAGACCACCAACAGATTTGGTGGTCTAATTTGATTGAAATCAAATTTACAACCCAGTTTTACATATTACCGGTTTTACATCTTCACTCTATTGCCATAGACCACCAGTGATCCACAGATTTAAAAAAAAATAAACGCTGGTCATGATTGAAAATCACCCACTAATTTCAAATTCAGTAAAAATTGTGTGGACCAATACAAAATTCCCTAATATTCTAGTCATAATTTTCCCATTTTATGACAATATTATTTTTTAAATTGCTCACTAAATCTCTACTCAACATAATCTCAAAATCCATCTTGTATACATTCCACTACATTTTTAGCATTGCTGTGATCTGCCCAGTACATATTTATTAGATCTCATGGTTATGTAACTCCTCAATTTGCATATCACACTCATGCGTGCATTATTAATTCCCTTGATGAAACCATGGCCTACACCACAACTACTCTTCATTGAGCTAAAATCAACTCCGCCAATCTTATGTGTCCTTTGCTGCTTTCTAGTTCCATAAAAACTAACTCCAATTCTTTTTATCTTCTGCCAAGACACCATCCTTGTGGTTATTGTACTGACATCATTTCTTATCAAGAAATGGTACACTAGACACTGGTGTACTATTCCCTCCCAAAAGTCAAGTGCATGGAATACTTACTTCCCACCCTACAGCCATGGTTTTATAAATGACAATCAAACCATGCAATTAGTGCCATTATTTCATCTACATGCTGATAATATAATGTACATTGAGATATAAAAATCACTAGATTTGATCTTACCCCAATGGTTACTCATCTTCGTTTATACTCGCTTCAATATCAGCTTTCTAAGCTCTGAGATTCTACCTCCCCAAAAGCACACTAAGCTCCCAAATTCAATTAGCTAGGTCAGCTGCCTTCAATTAACTAGTAAGCAGTTGGAACTGACATCAATTAATGGTCCCATCCAGGTTACATGTTTACCACTTCAACTGAAAACCACAAAGCTGGTTGTTGTGGTGTAGGCCATAGTTTCATCAAGGTAATTAAAATGGAATTTTAAAACTAAGCAACTACAATATGAATCTATATGAATTAGATTTATCCATTAAATTTAAAGTAATGTAAAGTCACACCCTTCGCACCAAAATCCACACTATGAGAACCCTGTGCAGGTGCTCCCCTACTTACGATGGTCCAACTTAGGATTTTTCGAAGCGACGATGGTTCGAATCCGTACTTTCAATTTCGAATTCCGATCTGTTCCCATGCTTGCGATATGCAGTACGCTACTCTCTCATACTGCTGGCTCAACCACACTTGCAGTCTCAATGCTTCAAACATTCTTTGTGCCCAGTGTGCTTTCATCTGTGTACGTTATTGGTTTTTTTTTTCAGTGTGGAACAAGGGTATTCAAATTTTAATTATACAAAATGGTAGGTGTGGTATTCTTTCACGACTTACGATTTTTTTCTGACTTACAATGGGTTTGCCAGAACGTAACCCCATCATAAATTGAGGAACACCTATACTTTTTTTTAAACTTTATTGATTGAACAAAATTTAAAATACAAATATAACATAAAATATGTTAATAATACAAATTTTTCTCCCCATATACCCCCTCCCCTTCCCATTCCCCCCTCCCCACCTCCCCCTAATCTACCCTCCAAAAAATACAATAATAAAAATGGAGCTAAAGTACATATTTATCATTAATTTACTGCCAAGGATGGTCCCATTCCCATCTAACAAAACATCATACCTCCAAATCTACATATTCCAAATATGGATTCCACATTTTAATAAAGAAAGAATAATTATTATGCAAATTATGTTATCTTCTCCAAAGGTATACAACCTTTCACTTCAGTATGCCACCTTTGAATATTTAATTCAATATCATTCTTCCGTGTAATTGCTATACATTTTCTAGCAGCTGCTAAAGCTAACCGAATAAAAGCCATTTGAAATTTGTCTAATTTTAAACCCAAAACCACAGTTGTGGAGTATCCCAATAAAAATAAAAACGGATCAAGAATTAGCTTGAATTTAAATCTTTCTTTGGCTTGGCTTCGCGGGAGAAGATTTATGGAGGGGTAATGTCCACGTCAGCTGCAGGCTCGTTTGTGGCTGACAAGTCCGATGCGGGATAGGCAGGCATGGTTGCAGCGGTTGCAAGGGAAAATTGGTGGGTTGGGGTTGGGTGTTGGGTTTTTCCTCCTTTGTCTTTTGACAGTGAGGTGGGCTCTGCGGTCTTCTTCAAAGGAGGTTGCTGCCCGCCGAACTGTGAGGCGCCAAGATGCACGGTTTGAGGCGATATCAGCCCACTGGCGGTGGTCAATGTGGCAGGCACCAAGAGATTTCTTTAGACAGTCCTTGTACCTCTTCTTTGGTGCACCTCTGTCTCGGTGGCCAGTGGAGAGCTCGCCATATAACACGATCTTGGGAAGGCGATGATGGTCCTCCATCTGGAGACGTGACCTACCCAGCGCAGTTTGATCTTCAGCAGCGTGGATTCGATGCTGTTGGCCTCTGCCATCTCGAGTACTTCGATGTTGGAGATGAAGTCGCTCCAATGAATGTTGAGGATGGAGCGAAGACAACGCTGGTGGAAGCGTTCTAGGAGCCGTAGGTAATGCCGGTAGAAGACCCATGATTCAGAGCCGAACAGGAGTGTGGGTATGACAACGGCTCTGGGGGGCATCCGAGGCGCTCTAGTATTTGCCAAAGCCCTTTCCTACTCACGGTGTCGAAGGCTTTGGTGAGGTCAACAAAGGTGATGTAGAGTCCTTTATTTTGTTCTCTGCGGTTTTCTTGGAGCTGTCTGAGGGCAAAGACCATGTCTGTTTGCGCGAAAGCCGCACTGTGATTCTGGGAGAACATTTTGCCTGCAATGGAGAGCAGTGTGATTCCCCTGTAGTTTGAGCAGTCTGATTTCTCGCCTTTGTTTTTGTACACGGTGATGATGGTGGCATCACGAAGGTCCTGAGGCAGTTTTCCTTGGTCCCAGCAGAGCTTGAAAATCACATGCAGTTTGGCATGCAGAATTTTGCCGCCAGCCTTCCAGACCTCTGGGGGGGATTCCATCCATACTTGCTGCTTTGCCACTTTTCAGTTGTTCAATTGCCTTATATGTCTCTTCCCGGGTGAGGACCTCATCCAGCTCTAGCCTTAAGGGCTGTTGAGGGAGCTGGAGCAGGGTGGATTCTTGGACTGAGCGGTTGGCACTGAAAAGAGATTGGAAGTGTTCTGATCATCAGTTGAGGAAGGCCTGCTCAATTGGATTTAGATCGGGTGACTGACTGAGCCATTCAAGAATTTTCCAGTTTTTTGCTTTGACAAACTCCTTTGTTGCTTCAGCAGTCTGTTTGGGATCAGTGACTTGCTGCAGGATAAAGCGATGTCCAATGAGTTTGGAAGCTTTTGATCGAACTTGAGCAGATAAGATGTTTCTATACACCTCAGAATTCATCCTGCTACTGCCATCAGCAGTTACATCATCAATGAAGATAATTGCACCTATACCTAAGGAAGCCATACATACCTAGTCCATAACACCCCCGCCACCATGTTTCACAGATAGTGTGGTGTGCTTTGGATCTTGGCCAGTTCCTTTAGGCTTCCACACTTTGCTCTTGCCATCACTCTGATACAGGTTAATTTTGGTCTCATCTGTCCACAAGATCTTTGTCCAGAATTCTGGAGGCTCTTTTAAATACTACTTGGACAAAATGTAATCTGGCCATCATGTTTCTGTGGCTAACTAGTGGTTTTGATCTTGCAGTATTTCATGTTCATGTAATCTTCTGTGGACAGTAGTAATTGACACACCCACACCTATCTCCTGAAGAGTGATCCTGATCTGTCATTCAGGCATTTGGGGATTATTCTTCATTATGATGAGAATTCTTCTGTCATCAGCAATGGAGGTCTTCCTTGGCACACCCACACCTATCTCCTGAAGAGTGATCCTATTCTGTCATTCAGGCATTTGGGGATTATTCTTCATTATGATGAGAATTCTTCTGTCATCAGCAATGGAGGTCTTCCTTGGAAGACCAGTCCGTTTGCGATTACTGAGCTCATCAGTGCGCTCTTTCTTCTTAGTGATTTTGGTCATCCTAAGGTTTGGGTGATGTTTCTTATATTTCTTTTAGCTGCATAAGATTAGGTTCTTTGACTTTCATTGATAGAGCTCTGGTCCTCAGGTTTGAAGTGGGCAATGACAGACTCCAAAGGTGATCACAATCTTAGAAACAAGCCTAGCTCTCTTATACCTGCACCAATGAAGCAATTAAACATACCCGAGTTCTCACAAACCTGTGCGAAGCCAAATGTCCCAAATATTATAGTGACCTGAAACGAGGGCAGTAATTTCTACATAACTGAATAAAAATGCATACAAATAACCTTGAACAAAATCTGGAAGTTGCACTTGAATTACATGTGAATAGTTTGAGCGCCGGGGGCAGCCCCTCCCCCAAATTTGGTCATAACAGTGGGGAAAATTCAGGCAATTTGTAGTGGAGAGATGGAGACCTAAATGATTCAGGCTTCGTCTCCCCGTCTTTACCCAATATCTCCTTCTCTCTTCCCCCTTTATTAGTCAGCAGCATCTCATCCCACAGTCCATTGGCTGGCTGGGCTTCATTCTTTTGCGCATGTGTGGTGAATTTGAGTACCAGGGCCGGCAAGCATATGCAAGGTGGGCCCGCAGATGGGGGAAGGTTTAGCACAGCTAATGCACAGTTGTGTAGTTTTGGCACAAATGACAGTGGCCACAGTGCTTCAGTTGACGTGACGCACCTGCAGAACCTCATCAAGGCTGAGCCCAAGAGCCGGCTGACCACCCCATGCTTCAGTTCACCACAACAGCCTGTACCTTCCTGCACTAGGTGGGGCTCCCGCTCAACAAGATCAACGTGACTGAGCTGATCAAGACATGTCTGGATAGCGTGGTGGGCCTGCAGGCCATGACGGGTGGGCTGGAGGCAGCGGAGGAGGTCAAAGATGCCGCGTATCAGGAGATCCAGTTCACTCTCCATGACCTGCTGAGTGAGATCCTTCTCCGAGATCAGAGCCTGCATGGGCTCCAGGCCATCTTCAAGCACATCGAAGGCAGGGTTGTCTCGCACAATGAGCAGGAGCCAGAGCAGGCCATGGAAGTCATCCGCAGGTTGCTGGTGCTATTACTGGAGCTACGGACCCCTGGACGCCTATTTTAACATGGTAAGCTAGGACAGCCGGATTGTCCAGCCTAAAACCGGATGTCTGGCCACCCAAGTGTGAGTGGGATAGTCATAATACCTTATTTTGGGGGGGGGGGCAATGTCTGCGAATGCCCCCCCCACCCTGGCACTGGTTCAAGGTATGAGCAAAAAGCAGGGAGGCACATGAATTAAAAGGCTGGGGAGGAGAGAAGAAAACCGATGGGATTAACTGGGCAATTTGCTTGGTTAGTGCCCCAGTTATGTGGTAGTTAGAAAGGGTCTGACCTGGTCAACTGTGTTAGAATCCACCAGGTCCCTGACCTATCTCAAGGTAGTCAGGAAACCCAGTTAAACTGACCTCCGGCAGCTTCAACAGCAAAATGACCAACCCGGTTACTCCTATAGCGTCTGTGCTTGCGAAGTGCCTGCTGCAATCAGGAGGGAGAGAGAGGTCACCACCACGGGGCCCGGGATGGAGGAGTGGGGGGGGAGAGGTCGCTGCCGCGAGGGGGAGTGGGAGAAGGTGGGAACCACAATCGGGGGGAGTGAGGTCGCTGCCCTGGGAGGAGGTCGATATCACGGTTGAGGGGTGGGTGCCATGATTAGCAGGAGAGGGGTCGCTGCCATGGGAGAGAGGTAAGGGGTCAGCGGGGTGACTGATGGCCAGTGGAGGGGGCAGGGGAGAATTAACGATAGTTTCCTGGGTGCGTGACACATCACTTACTGCGTCATCATGGGGGTGGGATCCCCTTTAAATAGCCGGGTTGGTGATTTAATGGGTCGAACCCCCTGCAGCTTAAAAGATGCTGGAAGCACCTTTCCCCAATAATCGCACTGGGTCCCAGGAGGGCTACACAGGTGCTGCAGCTTAAAAGTGCCTATGGAGTTATCGGCCTGGATTGATGAAAACAGGATGGTTCATTTAAAGGAAGTTGTCCCACATTAATTTAGCTGAATCTGAATAACACATTAGAACAGGGAGCTTTGACTGCAAGATAATGGAAGACATTAAATCATTGTAGATAACAGGAACATTTGCATTTATATGGCATTTCTAATTGAGTCAAGCATCCCAAGGTGTTCCCCACTTTCAAGACTTGTGATTTACAACAACTACCTTTGCAGCAAATTGAAGACACGACAGGTAAGATTTTACTAGCCTCTTTTAAACTGCAGCACCTGGGTAAACCTCCTGGGACCTGGATGCGATTACTGGGGCGAAGGTGCTAGAAGCAACTTTTAAAATTTCAGGGGGATTTACCCATTAAATCGCCAACCTGGCAATTTAAGGGGGATTCTGTCCCCGCCATGACACATCACACACTCACCGGAATGTTCGGATGCTGGCTGCCTGCTGACGTACGCACGCAAGCGCTGACGTCACCAAAATAAGTGGGTCGGCCATTTTCGTTTTCAGATTGGCCGTGAACACAACCTAGGGAAGTTTGACTGGGTTCACTGACTACCTCTGAGGTAGGAGAGGGACCTGATGGATTCTAACGGGGTTGACCGGGTCAGACCCTTTCTAACTGCCACATAACTGGGGCGCTAACCAAGCAAATTGCCCGGTTAACCCCATTGCACACGGGCAGCTTGAAAGGGCCTATGTTCCAGTTCACCACCTGAACTTTAACACAAGCTGCTGTAAAGCATGAGATGGGTGAAATCACGCTTTGTAGTATTTTGATATAAATTCAGTCAAATTTTATCCACTTTCTTTACTGAATTCAACAGGTTAACATGCTTATATGCCAAAATCTCACACATCTTTACTCCCTGTACAGTCACAGGACGGGGAGGAACCAGGCAATCAGTAATGCCCCAGTTCAGCAGTTCTCCACAAGTATATCACCAAAGACTCCTGCAGATTTCTACGTGAACCGTGGAGAGTATTCTGACTGGTTGTAGCACTATCTGGTCTGGAGATGCCAATGCACAGGACAGAAAAAGACTACAGAGTTGTGAACTCAGTCAGCACCATCATGGACAGCTCGAAGAGGCGATGTCTCAAGAAAGCAGCCTCTATCTTCAAGGACCCTCACCTCCCAGACCATGCCCTCTTCTCACTGCTACCGTCAGTAGAGGAGCCTGAAGACAAACACCCAGCAGCACAACAACAGCTTCTTCTTCTCCGCCATCAGATTTCTGCATGGACCATGAACCACAGACACGGCCTCACTTTTTCTCTTCTTCGGCCCTAATTTTTTTTTTAGATAGTGTATTTACATAAATTTAATTTATTGCAATTTTGCACCTGTAATGCACAATAAGGCTGCCACAGGCAACAACTTTGGTGACACTGGTAAATGACAATAAATTATGATACTGACTCGGAACCCCTTTCCGCTGCGTCAGCAATTCTGGAGAAATTGTTAGGCGCGACCTATAAAACCATCTGGAAAACGAATGATACCAACCGAGGTAATTTGAGAGCAGATTAAGTGCCTTCTTAATACTTCATCCAACAATACATCCAATCCATTTCAAAACAGGATCTTGGAGAAACGTATAGAAGGCACAATTTGGCAATATTGTTACCCTGAAGGGATGACAAACTTCTCAGTTCTGACACACATGAATGTAGAATACATTAGCCATGTACATTATCCAAAAACATACATTCTCTTGTCTCCTTTTAATTTTGTATGAATAAACCACTTGGGCAACAATATAATTAGGCTATTTCTCTTATTGTTACTGTTCAAGCAAGCTTACTCTATAAAATAAACATCCAGAAGCAGGTCGATAAGCCAAACCTAATCTCATCTGTGTCATGACTGTGCTATAATTTACCACAGGTTAACAATCTAATCTTTCTCAAAGAAATTGGATTGCTAACAAATGTATAATGAATTGCCTACCATATATTGCTGATCTCTCCATTCATGGGGAAGCACACTGCAAATGTACCATATATTTCTGCCTTAACAACAAATTACTTATGGTGTAAGAGAAATAAGTGTGGAATAAATTTAAATCATTTGTAATAAAAAAGTGAATGATAATTCCATTGAGATCAACCTAACAAACAGATTTGATATGGAGTTCAGCCACATAACCTTGGGCATAAACAAAAGACTATGCAGTATGTTGTATAATAAAAAATAAAGAAATAGCCTGAAATATGCCTGAGATTGTCTGATCTCAGAAGCTAAGCAGGCTGAGGACTGGTCAGGCTGAGGGGAGACCGTACAGGAACATTAGGTGCTGTAGGTTTCTGTGAGGGGCGCTGGTCAAAGTGGAGACTCTCTGTCTGCCCTGTCGTAGACAAAAGTCAAAGAATTTCACTTACATTCTAAATGTAGTATTATGTGACAGTAACAGAACCTTTACCTTCTCAGGAAGGTTTGGAAGTGACCATTGAATGGTCATCAAAACACTCGTTTCCCAGGGGGAAACATCAGCTGCAGGGTGGGTCATACCTATCCTTTCCCTCTGACCTATTTAACCCACCATCTTCTTCCCCAACACATCAAAAGGAGTGGGCGACAACATCTTCGGGGGAATCGTGTGAGAATTGGGAGAGGGCTGAGGCTGTGGCTGAAGAATCAAGGTAGGACTAGACATCCTGTCTCACTGCACTGCCCACCTGGGTCTGCAAAGCCCACCTATCTCAGGCTTGGATCACTGGGTCCCACTCAGCATCAGGCCTCATAGCCCCTCAATGCCAGAGCCTAAACTTCGGACCCACCCAATGCTGGGCCTGAAACAAGAATCCAACTAGGATCTATTGGGTCTGGTAGCAGTCGAACCAGGAACCTGACTGAGAATGGAAAAGAGACCCAAGGATGTGAAACTATATCAGGCCTACTCTGATCAACTCTAAGCCTATGTCCAACTCAGGTGTTCTGTATAGGTAGGGATGGGTCATTCACTATAAAATGGTTATGTTATAGAATGGCCATAGTACAAAGATATATTCAACTCATTGACTGTGGACCAGCTCTATGATGGAGCAAACAAATGTCACATGTCCCTCCCTGTTCCTGTAATCAAATAACTTCTCACAGATTCAGATTTCAGATTTATTGTCAGAGTACATACATGACATCACATACAACCCTGAGATTCCTTTCTCCTGCGGGCACAGTAGAATTACTCCTAATTGGTAGTGCAAGAATAAACTGTACACAGCGTAAACATGTAAACAAATAAAAGATCTGTAAACAGGTAATGAATGTAAACAAACTGTGCAATACAGAGAGAGAAAAAGAAAATAATTAAAATGCACAATTAAGAGTCCTTAAATGTGTCTCTGATTGAGTTTGTTATTGAGGAGTCTGATGGTGGAGGGGGAGCAGCTTTCCTGAATCTGGTGGTGCAAGTCTTGTGGCACCAAAATCTCTTTCTTGATGGCAGAGAGTGTGCTGGGTGGTGTGGATCCTTGATGGTCGCTGCTGCTCTCCAACAGCAGTGTTCCCTGTAGATGTACTCAATAGTGGGAAGGCCTGTGTTGTCCTGGGCTATGTCCACTACCTTTTCGAGAGCTTTACGCTCAGAGGTATTGGTGTTCCCATACCAGGCCTTGATACAGCCAGTCAGCACACTTTCCAGCACACCTGCCAGGGATTCTGGTGTCATACAATTCTTAACCCATTTACAGATACTTATACCATTCAAATGCTCTAGTTCTGTCCCTGGTAGTACGTTCCGTGCACTGTATAAACATATTAATTTTGATTCTTTTGCCAATTGCCTTTATTTTATGTTACTTGGTTCTTCCTTCTACCATTGGCAATTGCTTCTCTCTACTGTGTATACCCTTTACAATTTTAATTGTCTTTCAGACCTTGAAATTTCTTTTATTCCTTGGAGAGCAACCTTTGACTCTCTTGTATACCATCTAGAGGTGAACATAGATCTGACCGATGCACAAGCATTAATATTACTGGTTCCTCCTCCTGCCTCCCTACATTTACAACAGCCTCACAATTGAATTCCTGGCAGCTGTGCAGTAGTTCCTAAAAAGTTTTTTTTTAATGAAATAGCAAAAACCCAGAAATCCTTATCCCATGGAGAAATACTTTTACTTGAAGTTGAGGGAGTATACAGTTGATTCTGTTAATCTTCCCTTTCACTCTCTGCCTCTGCTATGATTTCCCCAGGGGCCAATCGACCAGCAATCCTATGATGCATGATTCCTAGAGACTGGCAAAAATCACACTTCCCTTTCTGCAGTAACATTGCGGCTGAGAAGTCTTATTTTTAAGGTAAGCCACTGCTGCCAGTAACATTAGAAACTGCTGCTTACCATTGGTCTAAAACTGTTTCGCACTGCTTCTCTCCATTTGGCCTGAAGCAAACGGAATATTGACTCCCGCCCTCCCTCCTACCTGGTAGCTGTGTCAGCTATTTGACCAATTTATAATGTTATATAGTCGTAACTGAATCATATTCCAGGTAGAACATAGAACATGACAGCACAGTACAGGGCCTTAAGACCACAAAAGATGTGTAGTCTACAAACTAAACCTTACCTACCTTACACCCAGAACCCTGTATTTTTCTTGTATCCATATCCCTGACTAAGTGTCTAAGGAGCAATTAAACACAATTTCAATTTTTACAATGGGGTAGGTTTTACTGAAGTAATACTTCTGGCAACAAGCCAATTTGATAGAATTACACATTCAAATAGGATATATTCCTGATGGAGAAATAAAAGCATTAAAATCTTCCTAACACCTGCACTTCTGTTGTATAACATTAGAATATAGAGACAGGTCCAGCATATTACTACTTCTAAAACTTCTTAGGATACAACTTAGACACTGAGCCTTTGTTTAGCAACAGTATTTTAAATGCTATAGTTCTGTTGTCAGAGCATTGAAGGTCAAATGCAGTTAGGAGTAAAACACAAAAGTCTATCTCTGCTCATTGGTTTTTTTTTTAATTTTTGCTTTATAAAGTACACAGTTTGGCCTGCTGAGTTTCTCCAGCATTGTGTTTTTACATCAAATGCAGTTAAATTGGGAGGAGTCACGTGATGGAGTAGTGGCCGGTAGGAGAATACCAGCCCTCTCCAGAAAAGAAGGAAAAAAGTAAGAAAAAGCAAAGCCCCAGACACACAAACCACAACAAATAAAAAATAAAGGTGTGGAGGTAATGGCACCAAAGAAAGTAAAGCCAAAAACAACGGGAAGAAAAGAAGAAGGAAAGAGACCGGAAGAGAAAGGTGAAGGCCTTACCTGTATGAAGAACCAGGGACCCGCTGTGGAAAGAGGAGCCCACTCCCTGAGGTCAGTGGAAACCCCGCAGGGTCGCGACCCACTGAATGCAGGACTGCAAAGATAGCTCACAGAGCCAAACAGAGGTGCACAACCGCGCACAACAAAGACAACAACGACGGGAGGGGGGACCAGCTGAGGAAGACCCGACAGCAGGGCTCCCACCGGGAAGATACAGAAAATAACGGGAACGGGAGGGATGAGAATGAAAAAAGGAAATCAGAGACACAACAAATAACCAGCCCAGAAGAAGAGGACCAACATCAAGACACCATAAAAAAAATACCCAACAAACTGAGACAAACAGCCCAACAAGAAAGTCAAAAGAGACACAGATACAAGGAAGAGAAGAAGAAGACACAAACCCTAGAGCAGACACAGAAGAAGAAGAAGGAGAACATCAAGCTCTGCACAGAGGAGTAGAAGATAAAAGGAATAGACAGTACATAGATTTTAAAAGAAAATTCAAGAATATATGGCAGACATGAGAATTTAGTGAAATAAAAAGAAGAATAAAAGGTACAGAAGAAAAAAATCAATAGATTAGAGGTGGTCATGACAGAAATAAGGGAAAGAGTAGACAAAGTGGAAGAACGAGAAACAGCCGTAGAAACGGAAGTGGATGACTTAAAAAGAAAATTGGAAGAAACTGATAAAAAAGTTAAAGAAACACAGTGTTATTAGCTCAGAAGATGGATATAATGGAAAACTATAACTCTTTGCGGACGACGCCGCTTTAGTTGCCCATTCAGAGCCAACTCTTCAGCGCTTGACATCCTGTTTTGCGGAAACTGCCAAAATGTTTGGCCTGGAAATCAGCCTGAAGAAAACTGAGGTCCTCCATCAGCCAGCTCCCCACCGTGACTACCAGCCCCCCCACATCTCCATCGGGCACACAAAACTCAAAACGGTCAACCAGTTTACCTATCTCGGCTGCACCATTTCATCGGATGCAAGGATCGACAACGAGATAGACAACAGACTCACCAAGGCAAATAGCGCCTTTGGAAGACTACACAAAAGAGTCTGGAAAAACAACCAACTGAAAAACCTCACAAAGATTAGCGAATACAGAGCCATTGTCATACCCACACTCCTGTTCGGCTCCGAATCATGGGTCCTCTACCGGCATCTCCTATGGCTCCTAGAGCGCTTCCACCATCGTTGTCTCCGCTCCATCCTCAACATTCATTGGAGCGACTTCATCTCCAACATCGAAGTACTCGAGATGGCAGAGGCCGACAGCATCGAATCCACGCTGCTGAAGATCAAACTGCGCTGGGTAGGTCACATCTCCAGAATGGAGGACCATCGCCTTCCCAAGATCGTGTTATATGGTGAGCTCTCCACTGGCCACCGAGACAGAGGTGCACCAAAGAAGAGGCTGATATCGCCTCAAACCATGCATCTTGGTGCCTCACAGTTCGGCAGGCAGCAACCTCCTTGGAAGGAGACCGCAGAGCCCACCTCACTGACAAAAGACAAAGAAGTAAAAACCCAACACCTAACCCCAACCCACCAATTCTCCCCTGCAGCCGCTGCAACCGTGTCTGCCTGTCCCGCATCGGACTTGTCAGCCACAAACAAGCCTGCAGCTAACATGGACATTACCCCTCCATAAATCTTCATCCACGAAGCCAAGCCAAAGAAAGAATAGGAGAAACAGTATAAAGATAGTGGGCCTTAAAGAAGATGAAGAAGGCAAAGATATGAAAGAATTTATAAAAGAATGGATCCCCAGGGTCCTAGGAATGCCAGAAATACAGGAAGGAATGGAAATAGAAATGGCACACAGATCATTAGCCCCAAAACCACAGCCACAACAAAAACCAAGATCCATTCTTGTAAAATTCGTGAGATATACAACAAGAGAAAATATATTGGAGAAGACAATGAAAAAAATGAGAGAAGACAAAAAGCCACTGGAATACAAAGGTCAAAAAAAATTTTTCTACCCAGACATAAGTTTTGAGCTCCTGAAGAAGAGGAAGGAGTTTAATGCAGCAAAATTGATCCTATGGAAGAAAGGCTATAAATTTATGTTAAGATATCCAGTGGTGCTTAAAATAGTTATCCCGGGGCAGCAAAGCAGACTGTTCTCGGATCCGGAGAAAGCATGAGAATTTGCAGAATGCCTACAAATCAGAATGAGAGATGAAAAGATGTAACAAGAACAATAATGACGACAAACTTCATATAAAGAAGAAAAATAACGTATAAGTAAGAATTAAGAAAGGGAAGAAAAGGGAAGAAAGGAAGTAAAGGGGAATTAAGAGGGTGAGCTTTGTTATATGTGAAGATAAAAGTCTTTTCTGGAGGGGGTTGGGTGGGAGAGAATAACAGTCACTGCGAAATCAGTTGACGCTTGCGAGCGGGTTCGCAATCCAAATGGAGAGGGGAGTTGTGGTTGCCTGGCAAGGGACAAGGGGGAACTCAGAGAGGGGAGGGGGGACATTTGGGGTTAAGGGAATTTTAGATGTGGGAATAGTGGAAATATTTTATGTTTTAGAAGTGTTGTCTTACAGTGCGTTCAAAAAAAGAAGACAGAAATGGATAAGGGGGAAAGGTGGTGATGAGGAAGCGGAAATGAGAGGTAAACCAAGTATGAAATGGCCATGTTGAACTATATGACTATAAATATTAACGGAATACATAACCAAATCAAAAGGAAGAGGCTGTTAAATTTACTGAAGAAAGAAAAAATTGATATAGCATTCGTGCAGGAAACACATCTAACTGAAGTGGAACACAAGAAATTAAGGAGAGACTGGGTAGGGCATGTAACGGCAGCATCATATAATTCAAAAGCCAGAGGAGTAGCTCTATTAATCAATAAAAATGTACCAATCAAAATAAAGGAGGAAATAATAGATCCAGCAGGGAGGTATGTAATGATAAAGTGTCAGATATATTCAGAATTTGGGAATTTGCTCAATGTATATGCACCTAATGAAGAGGATCAAAAATTTATGCAAAATATCTTTTTGAAGATTGCAGATATGCAGGGGAATATACTGATAGGAGGGGACTTTAACCTTAATTTGGACTCAAAGATGGACAAAACTGGACAAAAGACTAGCAGAAAGAACAAAATAACCAATTTTATGGTTAAATCAATGCAGGAAATGCAACTTTTGGATATATGGAGGAGACAACACCCAGAGGAGAAGGAATACTCATATTATTCGGGTAGACACAAAACATACTCAAGGATAGACCTGTTCCTGTTGTCAGCCCTCATCCAAGGGAGAGTTAGAAAAATGGAATATAAAGCTAGATTGTTATCGGATCACTCACCCCTGTTATTGGCAATAGAGCTGGAGGACATCCCACCGAGAATGTATAGATGCAGATTAAACTCCATACTACTTAAAAGACAGGATTTTAGAGAATTCATTGAGCGACAAATTAAAATGTACTTTGAAATAAATACGGAATCAGTGAAAGATAAATTGATATTATGGGATGCAATGAAAGCGTTCATCGGAGGGCAGATAATAAGTTATGTAACTAAGATGAAGAAGGACTACAATTGGGAAATAGAACAGCTGGAAAGGAAAATAGGAAGTACAGAAAAAGAATTAGCAACAAGGGAAGATACAACAAAAAAGAAGAGAATTGGCGGACAAAAAAATAAAATAGGAAACACTACAAACATACAAGGTGGAGAAGAACATAATGAAGACAAAACAGAAGTATTATGAGCTAGGAGAAAAAATGCACAAAATACTAGCTTGGCAGCTTAAAACAGAACAAACTAAAAGAACTGTATTGGCATCAAGGAAAAAGGACAAACAAATTACATATAACCTAACGGAGATCAATGAAAACTTCAAGGAATTCTTCGAGCAATTATATCAAACTGAGGACAAAGGGAAAGAAGACAAAATAGATGAGTTTCTAGCTAAAATTGAACTACCAAAATTGCAAGAAGAGGAGCAAAACAAATTAATAAAATCATTTGAAATAGAGGAAATACAGGATATATTAAAAAAAACTACCGAACAATAAAACACCGGGAGAGGGCGGACTATCCCAATAGAATTCTATAAAACATTTAAAGACATTAATTCCTCCTCTCCTAGAAGTAATGAACCAGATTGAAGAAACACAAAACATGCCAGATTCATGCAAAACAGCAATAATTACAGTAATACCAAAGACGGGGAAAGATCCACTAACACCAGCGTCGTATAAACCAATATCTCTACTCAACACAGATTATAAGATAATAGCTAAACTATTAGCAAACAGATTGGCCAACTGTGTACCAAAATTAGTAAAACTAGATCAAACTGGATTTATTAAGAAAAGACGAACAACGGACAATATCTGGAAGTTCATTAACTTAATCCATGCAGTACAAGGAAACAAGATGCCAACAGTGGCAGTTGCCTGAGACGCAGAGAAAGCCTTTGACAGAGTAGAATGGAATTATTTATTCAGAGTACTACAGAGGTTCAACCTACCAGAGAAATTTATTAATTGGATTAAAATATTACATAAGGGACCATTGGCGAAGGTGACAGTAAATGGATATATATCAAACCAATTTAAATTAAGCAAGTCAACTAGGCAGGGATGTCCACTATCTTCCTCACTGTTCGCATTAGCAATAGAACCATTGGCAGAACTGATAAGAACAGAAAATAAAATAAAAGGGATAAAAATAAAGGAGGAGTATAAAATCAGTTTATTTGCAGATGACATCATAGTATACTTAACAGAACCAGAAATATCAATAAAAGAACTATATAAAAAATTGAAGGAATATGGAGAAGTATCGGGGTACAAGATCAACGCAAATAAAAGTGAAGCGATGCAAATGAATAATGGGGATTTCACAAACTTTAAGAAAGAATCACCATTTAAATGGCAAACACTAGCAATCCAATACCTAGGTATTAGATTAGATAATAATTTAGGCCATCTATACAAATTAAATTATCAGCCATTAATGAAGAAATTACAAGATGACTTAGAACATTGGAAAGATTTACCACTAACACTGATAGGAAGGGTAAATTGCATTAAAATGAATATTTTCCCAAGGATACAATACCTATTCCAATCATTACCAATTCACCTAACAGAGAAATTCTTCAAGGAGCTAAAGAAAATAATAAGGAAATTCTTATGAAAAGGGGGAAAACCGAAGATAGCGCTAGATAAATTAACAGAATGGTACAAACAAGGGGGCTTACAGCTACCAAACTTTAAGAATTATTATAGAGCAGCACAATTAAGATACCTATCAAATTTTTATCAAACAAGGGAAAAACCAGATTGGACCAGATTAGAGCAAGATAAAATAGGAAGGTACCTGAACATATACTATATAAGTGGGATGAAAAGCTGGTGCAACATGGGAATTCACCAGTAGTGCACCATCTGCTCAACATTTGGAAGAAGATTCATGTAGAAAGGGAAAAAAACAAATTATCAACTACCAAAATTAATATTGACGCAAAATCAACTAATCCCCTTCACAATAGATAAACTTTCCTTTAGAGAATGGGAGAGAAAAGGGATCAAAAGAATAGAAAATTGTTTTTCGGGAAATAAATTATTATCTTTTGAACAAATGAAGTGCAAATATGGTATAACTCATGGTACAATGTTTGCATACCACCAACTGAAAACCTACTTGAAGGACAAACTGGGAAGCAGGCTGAGGTTACCAGAAGGAAGCAATTTTGAATATGTGATTACAGACACAATGATAATTAAAAGATGTATAACAAACATGTACATCAAATTGCAAGAGAAAGAGAACGAGAAAACAAGCTGTAAACCCAAACAAAAATGTGAACATGATCTAAACATAAAGATAAAGAATGAAACATGGGAAAAGCTATGCTCCAGAACTATGAGAAATACAATAAACACGAGGTTACACATGACACAATATAATTGGTTACACAGGCCCCAAAAGTTAAATAAATGGGACCCAACAGTATCAGATAAATGTTTTCACTGTAAGAAGGAAACGGGAACAACAGTACATGCAATTTGGGCATGTGAGAAAGTGGAAAAGTTTTGGGAAAATCTAAATCAGGTATTAAATAAAATCACAAAAAGCAACATACCAAAAAATCCAGAGATCTTTCTTCTAAGTAATTTAAGAAGTAAAGAACTTGGACTCGATTTGGATGGAGCACAAAAAAGATTTATTATGATAGCCTTAGCTGTAGCAAAAAAATGTATTGTGTCAACCTAGAAATTAGAAAATAGCCTGAGAATACAGCAATGGTACATAGAAATGAATAAATGTATTCCATTGGAAAAAATAACATATAATTTAAGAAATAACATCACAGTATTCAAACAAATTTGAGAACCATACATGGAACACAACAGAGAAATCCTACCGCGGACCTCTACCACCTAAAATGACAGAAGGAGAAGAAGATGAAATGAACTGACCCAGTATGTAAAAGTAGATGACACAAATTTCTTGTTTATTTTCATTGTGTGATGACATTGTTTAATGGGTTTAATGTATCATATATGTTGAACGTTGAGTGAGTGGGGAGGTGGGGTGCAGGAGGGAGGGAAGGGAGGGGGGAAAAAGGTAGAAAATGACACTGTGTATATTCAAGAGGGAAATGTTTGGTCAGTATGGTTCATAGTGTAAAAAAAAATTTTATTTTTTTAAATGCAGTTAAATTGGATCGGTGTGGGTAAATGCGATGGTCTGCATACATGTGGTGGGATAATGGCCTATTTCTGACCTATATAGTTCTGTAATTAGAAACTAGGCTAGTCACATATCTCTCTCCTATCCCCTCCTTGCTCCTCTCTTCCCATCATCTCTCTCTCTCTCTCTCTCTCTCTCTCTCTCTCTCCCCGTCACTTCACAACTTCTACACTCACAGGCTCTGGATTCTCCCAAAATAGACTGAGATACAATTTTTGGAATTGTAGATACACACTATTATACGCCATCTCTCATCCACCCAGTCTTATTAATGTAGGTACAGTTAACCACTCATCCTGTGGGTCTTGGTGGATTAACCCTTTGTGGATATAGGAGAGAACTATCTCATGGTGACAAGCAGACAAGGGAAGGGTCAGTAACTAAAACATAAAAGAGAATGAAACATCAGGAGCTGTGACATGAATTTTTTTTTAAACTATCAATGTCTGGTTATGCATGAGTAAAATAAAACATTATGTGAGTGAGTAGCCTTCAGAAGTAGTTTGCATTGTATATCTGACCTTCTCCAAACGAGGGATAAATAGGCAAAAATATGACATGTCAAAGAAGGTAGTTATGAGATTATATTTGACCATGGTGAAGTAAGGTAAGTATCTGTGTGATATTGCTTGTGAAGGTTAATTAACATTATTGATGGACTTGGTAAATTAAAACCTATTCAGTTTACGGCAATAAGGTGATGATCAGAAACTTCATTTTTGACAGAGGTTATCTTGGTTCATTGGTGGAATTTTTGCTTTTGATTACATATTGTGTTCAAGTATTACTCCAGAGACAAGAAGTGGGGAATCTTGGCTGATATTTCTGTGTTGTATTGAAGGTATTCCAGCCCCGGGGGCACGGTTAACAGTGTTTAGCGCAACACTGTTACAGCACCAGCGACCAAGACTGGGTTTCAAATCCCACGCTGCCTGTCAGAAGTTTGTACATTCTCCCCGTGTCTGCTTGCATTTCCACCGAGTGCTCCAGTTTCCTCCAACTCTTCAAAATGTACCAGGGGTTGTGGGTCAATTGGGTGCAATTTGACGGCACAGGCTCATGGGCCGAAAAGGCCTGTTACCATGCTGTATGTCTAAAGTATTTTTTTTAAATTGTTAGAGAGAGGTCATTCAAGCTGGCCGTGTAATATTCCATAGCAATAAGAATTAACTCATTTCATCCAAAGTGAACATTTATAACATGCTGAGAAAGATGAAAACTGCAAAACCTGGAATCTTGAGCAAAAACTGAGAGGCTGGAGGACTCAGCATGTGAGGTAGCATCAAGTGAGAAAAATGGTTTTGGGTCAATAAAGGGTTCCAACTGATAAAGGTTGAATGACATGGATACTACTTGACCCATTGAATCCCTCCAACCTCTATTGTGTACATTGTGTTTCTGTATAATACCTATGCTCCACTTCAACTAATCTTTGTTTTGGAATGTGAAGGACAGTGCATTAATGAAAGTCCTTTTCATTCCAATACTATTAACACCAGTGAGTCATGTTCTTTGCTGTGCGAGGATTGCATTAAATCAAACAGGTAACAAGTGACTCACTATTAACAATATCCTTGATGGAGCAATGGAAGGAAATTCTGGGAGGTGTTTCGTATGATTCTACCTTTGTTACCATGCAATAGAAAGATATTTTACATACTAGTCATCCAAACTTCCCTTTCGCAACATAAATCTTCAAGATTCTTTTTAACATATTGTAAACAATTTCTCGTATCAATTGATGTGTTTTACTTGCAATATGTCATAATTACATATGGGACATAATATAAAAGAAGGAAATTCTTTCTGTGGCTTCTAATAGACATTCCTATAACTTTTCTGGTCATAATCCAACCAATTTATATTAAAGAAACAAACCAGAATAGTGAGTTCATCCATGTATCAAAGAAACTGAAATTCAATTATTATCAATCAGGGTCAAGATTCAAGATTCAATTTATTGTCTTTGTAATAAAACAGTGACATGTAACGTGAAAGTGATTTTGCCTGCTGTAAGGCAGATAGATTCTCCATCGGCAAAAATTGCCTGAAACGTCTCTTACAGTCAGAGAAAGAGAAGCAAAAGAGAATCCCCTCAGAGTCACCGAGTGTCCGTAGATTCACCTCCAGTGCTTCCTCAGCCTCCGCAGCCACACACAGTCCAGTCCAAACCATTGGCAACCTGAGCTCCAGATCCAAACCTCCAACATGGTCAGGAAACCTTTAACACCTTCGGCACCCCCTCGCATCCCGGTTCCGATACCTGGTGCCCTTTCAGCCAGTTTCGAGCCAGTGTCCAGCAGTCTGCAGTGCACAAGTCTCCCAACAGCAGACCCCAGCCTCTGTAGGTTTCTCGCCTCAGGCCGTCACATGCATTGGTCCTTTGGCCGCAGAGCCCCTTCACTAGTCCACCGCTGAGGTCACTGTTCTGTGGGTTGTCTCCTCTGCTTCTCCTTCTCAGACGGGGCACACTCTCCCTGTTTTCTGGTGCCCTGCTCCAGTTCTCTGCTCCCCTGGAGTCTGCGACCCCTCGTGGCTGCTGCCGATCAGAGGCACTGCCATCTTGGCCGCAGAAACCATGGTCGCGGAATTTTAAATAAAACTTTAAAGAATGAAATATCAGACAAAGATATTAAATGTTAGTGTTATATGAATCATTCATAATAAGGAAATTAATATCAATATGTACAAGTGAAATACAATTAATTATGTAACTGGTTTCTCATCAACAATGTCTCTGACGGTAACGATGTTTAGTTATGAAGGAAGGCTGCATTTTTGGAAGCATAGTCTTATTGATGAGGTGCTGAACTAAATTCTCTCTTCCTCCTCAGCCGCTTACAAAACATCCCATGGCCCCATTTTGGACGGCAAGAGAAATTTCCCATTTACGTGATGTTACAACCAACATCACTGAAGCAAACTACTGGTAATTGTCACAGTTTGTGAATTGGAAAGTGAAGGTCCTCTTTTACAATCGAGAGTTCCTTACACCGTTCACATCTTTTCCAAGCGTTAGACATGAAATGTTAAATATCAAACATTAGCAGTTTAAATGTGAAGCAATGAAAGAGCGTGAAATGCATGAATATACAAAAGAAAGGAAAGCCTTGAAATGTTGGAGCTGGGAGCTTTAATACAAGTTCCACTGTTTCATTAACTGAAAGCAAACTCAATAAACATGACTTTTTAATCTAAAAGAGGCTGAGGAATTTCAACCCCATATTGCTGGTGATGGTTGGAAAGGAGAACACAGGCTTTTTTAATGGGAAGTGACAGGGGGCACAGTTATTGACAACATTATAGTGCATCAGTGACACGATAAACTGCATAAGGTAATCCTGATGGATTAAGGCATAATTTATATAATACAAATTTCAGCGAATTTCAAAGCTCAGCTAAATAGAACCGACATGTACATGCCAATAAGATTTTATGCTGATAACTGGTCCACAATGGAGTGTATGGATATTGATTAGGTTTGAGAGTTGTGATCCTTAGGGTGATATATATAATCAGGCATGTTAGAATAGCTCAAGTGAAACCCATTATCAAATCACAAGTAAAATTTGCAGTTGGATGGGTTATATTTTAACACTTACTGCTAGGAACCTGTTCAATAGTTTTTCCTGTGGCTATTATTTCAACTAATACCTCAAACTCCAACAGTTATATTTACCTGGGGACTCTTGCATGGTAGATGAGGGCTATCACTGTTAAGAAAATAAAACAATGGTGGCAGAAGAATTTTAATAAAATTGTATGTGGGTCAGGGATTTCACATCCAAAGAGTTAAAAATTGAAGATTCAAAAATTTAGTCAAGCAGTTCTCACTTTTACAGTATTATTTAATAGGAAACTTTAATTAAAGAGCATGCATTATGCAAAGCCAACAAAGCGCATTCACGTTGTACGTGAAATTCTTACCATTACTTCCAGGTGATGATGTGAACAGTCATAAAATGCTCCTTTTGAAACTCCCTGATGAAATTCTGCCACATATTTGTGGTTAAGAAATAATAGCCTCAGAATTGTTCCATGTGGTGCCCTCATTATATGTGTAATCCAGTCCAATTTTGGTTTTTACCCACTTCCGTGTTCCATCAATCTTATTAAAATTCTTCCGCCGCCTTTGTTTGTGGCCTGAGTTCTCCCTTGTGTCACAAGCGAACCCAATGGTGTTAGCGCAAGAGTTTGCGGAAGCTGGGATCTGCCAGTTGTGGGATTCTCACTTCTGCCCACACCGATATAAGCTGGAGCAGAAGAATGAGAACTAGGAGCACAGCAAATTAGTTTGTCGATGTCAATGTTATTTAAAGTAGCATTCAGTTGGTAACAAGTGGTCCAAAGATGGCAGTGAATGTTTTGTACAACTTTTAATTGTGAGATGCTCATTCAATGGATGCCCCAATGCTGACTGCATTCCATCACTGAGGGATTGCAATGGGCAAGGCTGACCACATCAGGTGACCTTGGGACAGGAGGCGAGTTTATGCCCATTAATGTAGCGTCTAATGTCACCTTGTCGTGGTGGAGAAGCTTGTGTGGTCTTGTGATCCTGAGATTGATGCGACCTGGAGCTATGCTCCTGGTAGGGTCACCCATGGCAGTAAGGTTGAGGGTGAGGTCCCTGATCAAGTCCTCAGTGGTGGAAAAGGTGGGCGAAGTTACTTCCAACTCAAGACGGACGAAGGCTGCAACAAATCCATCAGCTCCAATCGTCGTGATTTATTTGTGAGGTATCATGTGCTTCTTGGAGTGCAAAATCAAGTACATGTTAAACATATACACACACAGGCATCTTCGCTCGGTGGGCCACTTTCCAAGATTGGACTCATAAGCCACTGAGAGCCCATAGGAATGAAGACCATCATCCTCAACCTCAAGGGATAGCCACAACAACTCCCACAGAGTCTTTTCATAACCCAGATCTTTGGAGCAATAGGAGAGGCTTCATCTCTGCAAAGTGTAAGGAGTCATGGATCACAGAAAATATCCCCACTGTGAATGCCATATTTCAGGAAAGCAAATGCAACTCCTTCAACTTAAGGCACATCAGACTGCCAGACATTTTCAGTAGTCAGCATAATCCATGGGAATTGATCCTAGGGAATTAGACTACTCAATTACCTTTTTTGTCTGCTCACACAAATGCATTCTCAAACTGTAGCTATTGCACACAGACACAATAAACGCCTTGCAAGACCAGTGTTCTTGATCATTGGGGAATAGTTCAGCCACAGAACCTGTTTCCAAGCTATACACCTCCATGACTCAATGTTGCTGTTTCTTGTTGATTAAAATGGAAGAGAATTGTACCATACCAAAAAAACCTTTCAAGAAGACCTGAGAAAATGAATCATTCATACAACCATGCAACAACCCTTTTAGAAGTTAAATGGTCAACTGAAATGCAAACCAAGAGCAGGGATGATCATTTGTTACTTCCTTAATGGAGCTCAGATTACAAGATTTAAGTTTAGTTTATTTGTCACAAAATATCCAGTACAGTAAGAAGGGAGTAAAACATGAAAGTCTGCAGACAACATGATTGAAGTAAAAACACATTGCTGGAGAAACTCAGCAGGTCACACAGTGTCCTTTATATAGAAAAGATGAAGCCCGAAACATTGGTTATACACTGTTTGACCTGCTGAGTTTCTCTAGCATTGTGTTTTTGCAGTAAGAAGGGTTCTTCTGCAAACAGACCAACCGATTATCTCCAGCATTACATATAGCTGGTGTAGAGCAGAATTACAGAGTGCAATATTACAGTGAAAATTAATTAACACCAGGCACTACATTTTAAAAACTGAATTAAATTTGGAGGTAACTTTCATTCAACCTACCCCCATCTCAAACATCCAACCTCCAAAATCATCACAGCTCACCCTGCCTGTGTGAACAGCCATTTATTATGGGAAATGAATGTTACTTAAGTGTAAAAACCATAAATGACTGGCTTCTCTTTTCTCAGATGCAGTCTGACCAGCATTTCTGCTTTGGTGCCTTGAGGTCAAGTCCCACTGCAAAAGACAAGGCAACATGTAGCCAGAGCAAAGAACTTTAATGGCAGGTGTCTGTATTATTCCATACCTTCTGAGTGGTTCAATGGTAGTTCCCTCATCTCAGAGTGGCATAGAGTCATCGAGTTTGACAGCACGACCCAACATTTCCAACATGACCAAGCTACCCCCATTTGCCGGTGTTCGGCCAATATCCCTCAATGCCTTTCCTATTCATATTATATATACGTTTCTTCTGTCAGTCGAGTACCCCTTACCCGAAATGCACGGGACCAAAAGTGTTTCAGATTTTGGATTTTTTTCAGATTTTGGAAACTCAGTAGCATAGTAGCATCAGCAGAATACCTGTATCAGCTGTTAAACAAACAAGAGCAGGCTTTCAGTCTCCACCTACGATGCTGTGTTTAGATCAAAAGGTTACGGTACACTGGATTTTAATTTTTTTCAATGTAATGGTATCGCTGGTCATGTTACACTCAAACATGGCATTTTAAGTGGAAGTGAATTTCAGATTTCACATGAGAATAATGTTTTGTACTTACCAAAATAAAAACTATTTCTGCTTACAAAAGAAGATAAACGCAGCACCAAACACTAGAACTCCTGCTGGATGGCTTTTTTAAAATGTTCCCTCTTTGTACCACAGAGCAAAGAATAAGCACAAAATGCAGCGAGTAATGCATGTAGGTCTGGCGGTGACGATGGTTGGTAACAAACTGGCGCCGATAGAGAGTCAGAGCCCCACATGGGCAAATGTGGTCAGGTGTGGAATTTTCTTCTTGTGGCGTCATGTCGGCGCTCAAAAGGTTTCTGATTTTGGAGCATTTCGGATTTTTGGATAACGGGCACACAACCTGCACCTGTCTAAATATCTTTTGAACATTGTAATTCTCCCACTGTAACCTTAATTTTTAATTTTTAGGTATACAGCATGGTAACAGGCCCTTCGGACCCACAAGCCCATGCCCCCCAAATACTCCAATTAACCTACAATCCCCACAGGCTTTGAAAGGGGGGAGGAAATTGGAGCAACTGGAAGAAACACGTGAAGACAGGGGGAGAACATACAAACTCCTTACACACAGCATCGAATTCGAAAGCTGTTCTAACTGTACTGCCCAAAGACTTTAGAGATACAGCACAGTAACAGGCCCTTCCGACCCACCAGCCCGTACCCCCCCCAAAAAATATATCCATGTGACCAATTAACCTACTGACACCCAAGGTCTTTGGAACGTGGGAGGAAATGGTAGCCCCCATCGCTCCTCTGGCACCTCGTTCCAGATACCCACCATCTTCCAAGAGAGGAAGGTACCCCTCAGGTCCCTTTAAAATCATTCCCCTCTCACCTTATTAATTGTGGATTTAATTATTCCACTCAGTCACGCAAAATCCAGGCCCACGTTTAAGTTGACGTTTAAGTTAACCGTGCCATCTTTTGGATGAGTGGCAAAGATCTTTTTTTTAACCTTTGCACATGGTCTTAAAACATGCTCCAGAAATAAGAGAGGAGTAGAGGAAATGAGGCAAACAGGATAGGCTGGAAACCATATATTTTCTATAGACACTGAAAAGACTGGCTGAGTTCCTCTAGCATTTTAGTGTGTTTTTTACAACTTACCAAATGCTGGAGGAACTCAGCGAGCCAGGCAGCAACTGCGAAAGGCAAGAGACAGTCGACGTTTTGTGTTGTAGCCCTTCATCAGCCATAGAAATGAACTGCACTTCGATAATGCTGTTCGCAGCTGCAGGAGGTCTCATTAGGGCAGATCTCCCACATTCCAGAAATTGCAGACCACCTGCTTCTCCTGTCGGTTGCAGCACAGCCCGTGGTTTAGACCTCACTTTGCCGCAATTTGCCACAGCTGAGTGTGGCCCAGGGGCTGTCTCAGAGGACACAGCTGAACTAAAGAAGAGCTTTGACAACTGGTGACATTCTGCCCCAAGCTCGGAGCCATCAGTTTTATTGACTGTGAATGTCTTTGACATTTATAGTCAGTAATATTTAGGGCCTGTTAAAAGCATAAAAATAATATTGAGAATTTTTTTCCTCATAGTCAACGCCTTGAGAACACCTGAAATGAGTTATAACATGGAAAACAACAAATAAATAATGAAAATTGATTCTATTAATCTCTCTCCTGGCAGCTGTTTTGGTTTGATTGGGGAATGATATGTCTTATCTAGCCTGAGCAAGCTGGCAACCCTGTAAAGGAATGTGTCCGTGCAATACAGGGCAGCAGCAGATGGCAGCAACAGAGCAGAAGATGTTGCCCTCAGCATTTGCCCAGTCTGGTACTCAAAACCAGCAGTTTCACAGGGATGCCTGGACAGGACAGCATGGCCAGGGTAGTGGTCAGCGCAACACTATTACAGCGCCAGTGACCTGTGTTCAGGTCCGCCACTATCTGTAGGAATTTATACATTCTCCTCCTGACCACGTGGGTTTTCTCCAAAGCTGTGTTGGGTCATTGGTCACATGGGAGTAATTGGGCTGGATGGCCTCGTGATCCAAAAAGGGCCTGTTGATACTGTATCGTGAGATTATCTTTCATTCAAAAAATCCCAGCTTAAGCATTAGTTTTGAGGTGAAGGATCTGCCCCATTGCATTTCACAGCTTATGAGCTGTGGAACCACTCATATAGTTATAGCTGCAGACAGATGCAGCACAGAAGCAGACCATTCAGCCCATTGAATCTGTGCTGACAAATGCCATTGCCATAATGTGCCTAGACCGAAGGTGAAAGGTTGTTCATTAAACTTACATTGGTCTCCTCTGGAAGAGTTTTGGCAGACAAAAAGCAACATGCAAATGACCAGGTTATTCATTTCAGTGATGTTGGCTGAATTTATTTCAACCAAGATAATATCAGGAACTCTTTTCTTTATTGTATATTTTGGTTAATGTCCCTCAAATGCTCAGTGAATCAACAGCCTTAAGCTTTTGGATCAGAGTGCTACCACAGAGTGTCAGCTGTCAAAGCACTGCAGCTCCTCATCTCAAATCGGTCCAGGGGTGTTAATCATTATACTCGACATACATCTACTCTTTTAATAATTCTCTTCAGATCAATTGTTCTGTGTCCAATGTGACTGAACTGTATACATAATTCTCTTCAGATCAATTGTTCTGTGTCCAATGTGACTGAACTGTAAAAAGAACTTCTAATCAATTTGTCAAAATGTAATTTGTGTTGCTTTTGTTAATAGTGGCGTTTAACACTGTGGCAATATTATGCAAAACATTGCAGGCTCTCCCCAGTAAACAAACAGGTACCCTTTTCACAAAGGTTCATGAGTCAATTTTCACTGTATGTAAGAAAGTATACAAAAATAAAATCCTTCAATGTGGTTACAAGACTTCTCTGGTATTTTAATAAAAGCCATTAAAAAGCACAGAAAACAGATGACAAAGAACAATTACCAGAGGTGGAAACTAGTTCTGCCATTCACAGGAACAAACCTTTTTACGATGGAATTTTAAATTTAATCATAGTTTGTTTCTACATGGGTGTCCATAAGTTAGGTGTATGTAGCCCAGGAACAGCCTGCAAATAAGATCTCATCAGACACTGCCATAGCACAAATCTCTTTAAGCAGGTCGAAGCTGGAAGACATTTAATTGCATTATGAACCAGTAGCTGTGAGAATGAATGGTCATTTTATTGTTGGCATCATTTTTAATCATCGTTTTAATAGAGTTCCTTTGGGAGTTTCTGGGAACACTACCATTTATTTGGAACCAATTGGAATTGTGAGGTAAATCAAAACTAAAGGAGATAACTCAATGCTGGTGATTGCCACAGAGAAAATAAATATCTTTCCGTTGCTGGCTTTAGATAGGAATTTAAACTATAAAAGTCTTTCCTCAATGTCAGATAGTCAAGGGTTTTAATCTGTTTCTGCTGAAAACAGACATTAAAATAGTGGCTCAGATGGGTCCACACATTCGTTTCTCCCCACGCCACTTCTACAAGAGATTTATGGGCACACCTGGCACAATAATTTGTCTATTTATATCCAGCAACCAAAGTCCTAACTTTTGGATTAGTGCCTAACAGGATGTAAGCTCAGGAGTCTTGCAGATTGACTTAAGTAACCAATGGATACAGCTGATATTGGGTATTTTTAAAAATTAGATAAACACTCATATAATAAATGTTCACAGAATCAAAGAGAAAATTGGCTTGGAGATAGTAAATGAACAATATGCTGGTTTTCCGGCTGGAGAGATGTATTCTTGGTAGCCACCCACCTCCTCCCACCCCTCCCCCCACACCCCGGCTAGAATTTCGTATTAAGCCCATTGCTGAAAACATTTACAAAATGGATTTCAGGGCACAAATCTGGAGCTGACACAAAACTTGGGACTGCAATAAAACTTGGAAAAGGAGGGTGATGACAGTGGACCTCAAATGGCCATGGTCAGGCGACTGGGATACACGATACATGGCAGAAGAAATTCAACAGAGGAAGAAGGCGAAGGGACAAAACAAGATAAACGTTGGTGTTGTATGTATTTTAGCCTTTGCTGTATAAAGGACACTGTTTGACCAGCTGAGTTTATCCAGTATTGTGTGTTTTTACTGTAAGAATGGAGATCTTGGAGTGCTTTTCCAGAAAGACTAAAGGATTGGCTACCAAAGAATTTAATGGAAGATACAGAAGCATGGGCTTTTAGGCTCAGAGCAGAACAGCCAGAACGCATTGCTAAGAACACAGAAAATAAGAGTTCATCGTCAGATGGAGTACTGTGTCAAATTTGGGCGCTTCACTTCAGCAAGGATGTGAATGGTACAGATGAAATTTATTGAAATGGCTCCGAAGATGGAGCAATAACAGTTTCACGGACCAATGAGAGAAGCTGTGGTTTGTCGAGCTAAGAAGTCAAAGAAAGTTTTGACAGCAGAGTTTCAAATCCAGAAGGATTCAGCTGGATTAAATGAACTAAACCTGTTTGCATTATTGAAGGGTTGGTTTAAAAAGTCACATAATCACAATCATTGGGAACTGACCAGTTCATGGGGTGTAAAAGGTAATCAACATTTCAGGCACTAACATTGAAAAATACGCAGAATCAATGGCCCAAATGCTGTTTGTCTCTGCTGCTCCACTCTCTGTGAAAACCTTTTATAATTCATTATTCTATTATTCATCACCATCATTTTTATCATGAGATAACTCTAGCAATGCACTTGCCACTTGCCTTCCTTTTGTAAAGTGGAAGCCATCAAATATGCTGCTGGCCTGACCCAAATCGCGTCCTAATTAACCTCTCAAACCTTCACTTCCCAACCTTCATCAATTACTCAATCTAGCAATGCCATAATTTTAAAGTTCTCACCCCCCTCCCCCCCATTTCCAACCTCTACACCTTGGTCTCATCTTTTTTCCCACCTCTGCAACCTCCTCCTGCACCTTGAGCCTTTAGAGTCCACTATTGGCCTCTCGACCCAACTCAATTTTAATCGCTTCACTAGTCCTCCCTTCGGTGTCAACCAACTCATGTTGACCAAACCTTTTTGCCAGCAGAACCAAGGTCTCCCTTGAAGACTCAGTGAAACCTCAAAGTATCATTCCTTTGAAACAGCTAGGGGGCATAATAACATTTAAAGATACTGTGGAAATACAAATTGCTCGGACAGCTAAACCGATCATTAATTCATATTTAGGCAGTGTATTTGAATGCAATGAGTCAAACATTTTCATCATTCCCGATCATTGTTACAATTAATTTAAGTTAAAGTTCATTTGTCACAAGAGTTCATTGGCAAACAGGCCCAACAAGTTATCTCCAACATTCATACATCTGTGTGAAGAGCCCAATTTATAAAGTATACCATTGCAATGAATAGGAAGCTATCAATTAGCACCAAGCAAGGGGGGTGGGGCATGAGAATAGCATTGTGGGTTTCATTCAGGAGCCTTATGGGTGTGGGGAAGAAACTATCTTTAAGCCTGTTGCTGCAAACTTTCACACTCTTCAGTCTTCTCCCCGATAGGAGGAGGGAGAAGTGAACGTGTCCAAGGTGTGATGAAAGTTTTATGGGAGCCTTTCCAAGGTAGCAGGAATGTAAATTGAGTTCATGTAAAGGGTTGGTGGGAATTTGCATCATATTCACTACCTTCTGTTGCTTCTTGAGCAGAGCCATACTACACTGTGATGCATACAGCAAGCCCACCTGTGCAAGTTAACGAGGAATAGGGGGACATGTTAAACTTCCTTAATCTTCGTAAGAGGCGTTGGTGTGCTTTCTTGACTCTCATTTCGACGTGCTTGTTCCAGGTCAGGTCATTGGAAGAATTTATTCCGAAGAACTTGAAGCTACCTATTCTTTCAACATCAGTGCATTAATATGGACAGAGGTGTGGACTCATCCCCCTCTCATGAAATCAATGATCATCTGGTTATTCTTAGTGAAGTTGAGAGAGAAGTTGTCATCTTAACACCATGGCACTAGACTGAATCTCTTTCCTGTATTCCATCCAATTGTTACTTGATGCCTCGCCTATGTCAGCAAATTTGAAGATGGAGTTAGAAAGGTATTTAACTGTAAAGCTGTGGGTGTGAAGGGATTTAACTTAAAACAGTGGTTTTCAAACTGTCCCCCAAACTCACATTCCACCTTAAGCAATCCCTCTGAGATTAGTAAGGGATTGCTTAAGATGGTATGTGAGTGGAAAGAAAAAAGTTTGAAAACCACTATTTTAATTGTACTTAATTGACTCGTTATGTGCACGGTTTCAGAACTCCAAAGGAAATGAGCCAATGACAATTTTTCTCAAGCAAAATATTTCAGTAACAATTGGGTCTAGAGCAGTGGTTCTTTCCTCCCCTCTCACGTACCACCTTAAGCAATCCCTTACTAAACACAGAGCACTTATGGCATAGGGAATACTTAAGGTGGAATGTGAGTTTAGTGGGCTGTTTGAAAACCACTGTCTTAAAATCACTGCCTGCTTACCCTCCTTCTAATTTGTGAAGTACATCCTGAGAATGTGATGTTCTTATATAAATAAAAGTTATTCCTTTCATTTTTCCCCATAGTCATTGATGGGAAGAGATATAATGGGGAATCAAGAAATTAAGCAAATACTTTGTGACAGTCTTCATGGAAGAATACACCAAAACTTGACGGAAAATCAGAATCAGAATTTATCGTCATTATGATTCCACAAAATTTGTTGTTTTGTGGCAGCATTATAGTGCAAATACTGCGATAAAATTACATTTAAAAATGAGCAAATTAGTGCACAAATAAGAGAAAGTGAGGTTGTGTCTGAGGTTCCTTGCCCATTCAGGAATCTAATGGCAGAGAGGAAGATGCTGCCCTTGTGCCACTGGGTGTTCATCCTCAGGCTCCTTTAGCAAAGTGAAGAGGTCTTGGCCTGGGAGGTGAGGGCCCTTGAGGATAGCAGCTGCTTTCTTAAGGCATCACCTTTTGTAGATATCCTCGATGGAGTGGCGGCTGATGCCCATGATATGACGACGGCCGAGTTCACAACTCCGTGTAGCTTTTTTCTTTCCTTGCATTGGCACCTCTAGATCAGGAAACAGTAATGCGGCCAGTCAGAATGCTATTGTAGAAATTTGCATGTCATTACTGACATACCGAATCTCCTCAAACTCCTCATGAAGTATAGCCACTGCATCGACATAGAGGCTCCAAGACAGATCTTCAGAGATGTTGACACCCTTTCTACTAGTGACCCCTTGATGAGGACTAGTTCGTGTTCTCCTGATTTCCCCTTCCTGAAGTCCACAATCAGCTCCTTGGTTTTGCTAATGAGGTGCAAGGCTGTTGTTGTGGCAATTAACTGATCTCTCTCCCTCTTGACATCTGTGATTCTGCTGACGACTGTGGGTCAAGGGGTATGGGGAGAAGGCAGGAACCGGGTACTGATCAGCCATGATCATATTGAATGGCAGTGTAGGCTTGAAGGGCCAAATGGCCTACTCCTGCACCTATGTTTCTTTGTAAGAGCAGAAGAAGTAGTTAATCTGGCCCTTCCTGAATGCTTTGCCTTTCATCAGGGTTACGTGTCACTGTCCACCTCTACACCATTTACTTCTTGCTGCTGTTAATGCCCGAACTCCATCAGTCCACTCAGCAACTGAGCCTCTATAGCCTTTTGGGATAGAGAATTCCAAAGTCGTGGTGTACCAAACTGAGGAAGCCTTCTTCGTTCCCTTCCTCTGTATTCTGTCTATTAATGAATTTCAAACCAAGCTGGTATATAACTCTTAATTCTACTTCTCAAATATTATACTAAATAAGCAATATTTTAATTAAATTTTGATACAGTAATGTTCTTTCAAGTTGAGTCAAAGTTCACTAGCAGATTAATGTTGCTTGGAGTTCATATTCTTGTGCCAAGCTTTTCCCAATAATGCAAACTTTTTCTTTGAAAGAATGGATTGATCAATCAAATAAACATAATTTTGTATTTGGTTCAATTTTAAAGTCTTTGACAGCTCCATCGGGGACATCTACAAGAGCCAGTGTCTTCGGAAACCAGCCTTTATTCTCAGAGACTCCCACTACCTAGGCCATGCCCTCTTCTCCCTGCTACCATTGGGGAAAAGGTAACAAAAGAGCCTGAAGACGATCACTCAGTGGCACAAAGGCAGCTTCTTCCCCGCTGCCATCAGATTCCTGAATGATCAATGAACCAAAGACACTGCCTCACTTTGACATTTTCTGCAGTATGTTTTTTTTTTCATTTTTGTAAGGTGGTTTATATAAATGTTTGGCCTGCGATTATGCCACAAAACAACGAATTTTGTTACTTGCTCATGACAATAAATTCTGATTCGGCTTTTGCTTTGCAATTATATTACCAAAATTTTCCAGGTCTAAATCTCCGGTAACTTCCAAGATGTAACAGATGATCTATTCTCTTTAAAAGTTCACTAAGAAAATTAGTCAGTTCAGACCTCTTAAAGGAAAGAAAAATCTATGAAAAAATGTCAAGAACTTTACATCACTATAGGGTCTGATAACAATAAATATTTCAATAAAAAGCAAAAGCAAGATATTGAAAATTACAGTAAAGGATTAGCTCGTTTCTTAAAAATGCATATTTAACTGATCTGACAAAAAGTGATCATACTGAACATTACCCCAGTGTGTTTCTTGGTTACATTATTTCAGATTTCTAACTTCTTCAGTTCTTTCTTTTTGTCTTATTCTTACTAATTGTTCATTTTCATGAGGTTTTATGGGTCCAAAAATTATTAATCATTGGTATCAACACACAAAATATTCAACAGGTCAGGCAGCATCCACAGGTGATAGATAGTCAACATTTTCAGCTGAAACCCTTTATCAGGGCTGGGAAGGAAGAAAACAGAATCCAAAATAAAAGGGTGGGGGAGAGGGGGAAGGAGCACAGGCTGGTAGGTGATAGGTGAATATAAGTGGGAGAGGGTAGAAGTTGGGTGGGGAAGGGAAAAGAAATGGGAAAGAGGAAGATGCAGGGGTATGTCGGTCTGAGTAGGACGGTGGGTGCTCATTACCTTTCCCCATTCTCCTTAAGAAAATGATTGTGTGCTGTCTTCTCAATCTCTTTTAATTGGTGGCAAAGAAAAAAAATCTGTCGACTTGAAGATGGCATGCAATTCAGAAGATGGACTTGCTCGAAGTTAGTCCTGACGGAGGTCGTGGGCCCAAAACGGCTTTTACTTGCTATGAATGCAGGGTGACCTGTTGAGTTTCTCTAGCGTATTTGTGTTTTGCCTGTAAACTTGGTCCCAAGTTCCTGCTGCTTTTAAGTCAAAATCTGAGGAGGTGTTTTGTTTTCACTATTATTGTGAGGGTCCAATCAACGAAGTTGAAAATGAAAACAAAACCGAAATCTGAAATAAATGCAGAAAATTCTAGAAATACCCATTTTCAGGGAACACCAGCGACAAAAGGAATAGTTCATATTTCAGTTTGAAACCCAGGATGTGAGTTCCAGTGAAGGATCGTTGAGACATACAGCAGTGGAGGTAGAGAATAGAAAAGGTCCTTCAGCCTAAATGGTCCATGCTGTGCAACTTGTCTATCTGAGCTAATCCCATTTGCCTGTGTTTGGTCCACATCCATCCAAGCCTTTCCTATTTTTCTTTTAAACATTACAAATGTCCCTGTCTTTATAGCTTCCTCTGGAACCCTGTTCCACGTACCCACCACCCTCTCTGTGAAAAAGTTATTCCTCAGTTCTCCTTTAAACCGTTCCCCTCTCACTTGCATTGAGGACATCTACATGAGGTGGTGTCTTAACAAAGCAGCCTCTATCCTCAAAGACCCCCACCATTCAGGCCATGCCCTCTTCACTCTGCTACCATTGGGAAAATGGTATAGGAGCCTAAAGACAAGTACTCAGTGGCACAAGGACAGCTTCTTCCCCACTGCCATCTGATTCCTGAATAATCAATGAACCAATGACACGGCCTTACTTTTCGTGCTCTATTATATTTTATTTTTTATGGTAATACTGTAAGATGATTATAATATCAATGTTTCCTCTATGATACTGCTGCAAAACACCAAATTTCATGATGTTCGTGACAATAAATTCTGATTCTGGTGCCCACAGTTTAGGACTCCCTGCCCTGTGAAAAATGTTGTGACCATTCTTCTTATCTAAGGCCCTCATGAACATTGAACACAGCAACACAGTACAGGCCTATCTGCCCTCGATGTTGTGCCGACCCATATATTACCTTTTAAAAAAAAAGAACTGAACCCACCCTACCCCGTAACCCTCTGTTTTACTTTCGTCCCTGTGTCTAAGAGTCTCTTAAATTCCTCCAGTATTTCAGCTTCCACCATCATCCCAGGCAAGGCATTCCAGGCACCCACAACTCTCTCTGTAAAAGAAACATACCCCTGATGTCTCCCTAAACTTCCCACCCTTCACTTTGTACATATGTCCTTTGGTGTTTGCTGTTCCTGCCCTGGGAAGCAGGTGCTGGCTGTCCAGCCTATCTATGCTTCTCATAATCTTGTAGACCTCTAGCAAGTGTTCTCTCATTCTTCCATGCTACAAAGAGAAAAGTTCCAGCTCTGCTAACCTTGCCTCATGAGACTTGTTTTCCAATCCAGGAAACATCCTGGTAAATCTCCTCTGCACCCTCTCCAATAGCTTCCACATCCTTCCTATAATGAGATGATGAGAACTGAACATAATACTCTAAGTGTGGTCTTACCAGAGACTTGTAGAGTTGCAACAGAACCTCTCTACTCATGAACTCAATCCCTTATTAATGAAGCCCAGCATCCCATAGGCATTCTTAACTATCCTATCAACCTATGCAGCCACCTTGAGGGATGTATGGATTAAAACCCCAAGGTCCCTCTGTTCATCCACACTCTTAAGTAACTGACTATTAACCCTGTACTCAGCCTTTTGGTTTATCCTTCCAAAATGCATCTCCTCACACTTATCTGGATTTAACTCCATTTTCCACTTTTCTGCCCAACTCTGCATCCTGTCCATATCCTCTTGTAATCTTCAACAAACTACAGCTCTGATCTTCCAGTACCTCCCCTGCAGCCAAAGAGGATTCAAAGATCATCGCTACTGCCCCATCTATTGCTTATCTCACTTCCCACAGCAACCTTGGTATATCACATCTGGCCCCAGAGACCTATCAATTTTGATGTTTTTAAGTAAATTTTAGTTGATTTTATGCACTTCTATAGAAGGTTGTCATGTTTGTTTGCCTACCTGAGCCTGGTGCCACGAGTTATACACTCAGAGTGACGCACGCAAATTGACCACTGTTGGGAACATGCTCGTGTGGTCAAAGCGAGGAGTTGCAAAGACGTCCAACTGGGTGAGCAAGGGGAGTGGAGCTGGAAAGAAGAAGAAAGACCGTTGATGATGGTTGGAGAGGAGAATAAATCCCATTTTATGGCTGTTAAAACTTGTGTTTGTTTTATTGTTGGATATAACGTTTAAATTACATTCCTCCAAGGTCACCCCTCAGCATCCTCCACTACACAAAAAAAATTCCCTCCTATCCAACCTCTCATTGTAACTCAAGCCCTCCAGATCTGGTATCATCCTCAAGAATCTCTTTCATGACTTCCAAGCTATAGCTAGATGAGAGCAACTGCAGACAGTACTTCAGATGTGGCCTCTCCAACGTCTTGTCCTGGTTTGATGCAAAAACTTAACAGTTTTTCCCTCCACAGACACTGTCTGACCTGCTGAGTATTTGTATTTTCTGTTTCTCCTTGATAGTCTAAAATGTTCTCTTAAAGTGATGTGCTACACACAGCGCTGAAATAACAACAATGTGTGCATTTAGAGTTGTACTCAAGAATACTTTATTTTTGGCAGGCCCGACATCATACACACTTCTGTTTCAGCCACTGCCGGTGAATGCAAATGGTTCTCCCCACACGCGGGCTTTCTCTCTTCAATGAAAGAAGCCCCGCGCCACTTTGGGAGCCGGGCTCTTTGCCGATGTGCGACCGCCATTTTGGGAGCCGGTTCACATGCACAGTGAGCGGGCCACCACTCTCTAATATATTAAGAGTTGGAATTTTTCATGAAAATTATTTTGAAATCTATAAAGCAAAATCAGTGAGAACAATTTAATAGGTGGTTGTGGAGGATTTGAATTAATTTGGCTGGGGCAGGGGAACCAGAAAGTTGGAGATATTAGGATAGAGATATAAATGGTAATGAAAACAGAAATATCTCAATTACCTCAGGAAGCAGGTTGAGGAAAATATCAGAAGTGGTACGAATGAGTATAAATGCTATTACCTACTTTGGAACAGATAAAATTAACAAGCAATAGGCAGATGAGCTGCAGGCATTAATAGAAACGGCTCAAACCAGTGAAAAAGGAGAAATTAAACTGTATGTATTCCTCTTTCCCTCTTGTAACTAATAAGGTCAGAAAGCTGGAAGCATGAGTTGCTATGTGCAATTATGACATGATTCATTAAAAACATGAGGCTAAACAAAATACCAGGAGTAATTTTGATAGTCTTTGTTATTAAGTGTTTGCTTTTACGTGGAAAGGATGGAGTAGATGGTTTTAGGACTGAATTCATTTGGATTGAATTTAAGAACAGTAGTGGGTTTTCATGCAGTTCCAGTGAAAAGGAACCATATGAGCAAAATTAGCTGGAAAATTTCTAACTCACGTAACAAAAATATATCAGGAATTTCCAGACTTCGCAACAGAGACGGGGGGTGGGGGGGGGTGGTGGGGGAAGAAAAAAAAAGAGATCAAAGAGGAACATTAAATGGTTGCAGAAGATTGGATAACTAGGTGGCTTTTTGGATTTGCTTTTGGGTGGCTGCCTTAACTTGCCTCATCTCCAGCTCTTATCACCTAACCAGAAGAGAAATGGTTAAGGAAGGAAACAGAACAATAATGCTTGCGCAATCCACATCTGACGAGATGCTGCGGAGAGGGAAGTGGAGTGGAAGGAGGAGAGCTGGCATGAGCTGAAGGTCACCTTCAAAGATCCCTGCATTACCACTGGCCAAACAACGGGAGACCTCCGCAGCCAGGGTAATGAGCTGATTTGGGCACCACTTTGCTCTTCCTTTCTGATGCTGCAGGTAGCAATTATACAATTCCTCAACTGTTCAAGAGATGTGACTGCAGGGGTGGGGGGTGCTTTTGACATGGTTGAAGAACTTGAGGTTTAGAAAATTGGTATGTGCAGATTTTGGGGTCAGAGAATGTAGGAGACTGTTGTAATTGGAACACATTGTGAGGTTGCTGTTGTCTTCTTCTTTTCTTTGGCTTGGCTTCGCGGACGAAGATTTATGGAGGGGGTAAAAAGTCCACGTCAGCTGCAGGCTCGTTTGTGGCTGACAAGTCCGATGCGGGACAGGCAGACACGATTGCAGCGGTTGCAAGGGAAAATTGGTTGGTTGGGGTTGGGTGTTGGGTTTTTCCTCCTTTGCCTTTTGTCTTTGCAGTTGTACTTACTGAATAAATGGCATGTATTCATCAACTTGGACCTTTCTTGCCCCACTGGACAGTGGATGGGTGAGAGTTTATTATCATACACATAAGTACCAAGAACAGATGCACCAGAATTCTTTGTTGTGAAAGCCAAACAGGTGCATAAGATAGTGTATGTGTGTCCTTGAGGTTTCACTCACTCCATTGATTTTGAGTACAACCTCCTTCCTCTGACACTTTTCCATGGACAGGAAGGACTTCCTCATCCTCAGCAGTTAGAGGCCCCCCTTCTAGCACTCTGCCTTATTCATCAAGCCATTTGGAACCACAGATGAACAACAGAATCAGGTTTCCATTTCTCACCTGGCTTCACCTTCACTAACTGACTGGAACCTGTAAAATTACTTCTGTAGCCTTAGCAATTGATGGTTTCAACTTCAAGTCAGAATTAGAATCAGAATTTATCATCATGAACATGTCATGAAATTCGGTGTTTTCCATCATAGTGCAGACATTAACATTATAACCAACATTATTATAAAGAAAAGTTAAAATAATACTGCACGAAAAGTAAGGCAGTGTCTTGGTTCATTGATTATTCATGAATCTGATAGCAGTGGGGAAGATGCTGCCCTTGTGCCGCTGAGTGCTCGTCTTTAGGTTCCTGTACCTTTTTCCCGATAATAGCAGAGTAAAGAGGGCGTGGCCTTGGTGGTGGGGTTCTTTGAGGATAGAAGCTGCTTTTTTAAGACATCACCTTCAAGTAGATGTCCTCGATGGAGTGAAATCTGGTGCTTGTGATGTAGCAGGCTAAGTTATTGCCCTGAGAGTAGGCAACTCCATACCAGACAGTGATGCATCCAGCCAGAATGGTCTCCACAGTACACCTATAGAAGCTTATGAGAGTTTTCGGTGACATACTGAACCACTTTAGATACCTCACAAAGTATAGCCGCTGGCGAACCTTTTTTTGTGATTGTATCAATGTGGAGGCTCCAGGACAGATCCTCATAGATGTTGATACCCAGAAATTTGATGTTCTTGGCCCTCTGCACTACTGAGCCCTCAATGAGGACTAGGTTGTGTTCCCCTGACTTCCTTCCAAAGTTCACAATCATCTCCTTGGTTTTTCTGACGTTGAGTGCAAGCTTGTTGTTGTTACACCACTGAATGAGCTGATCTATCTCCCTCCTGTACGCTTCCTCATTGCCATTTGTGATTCTGCCAACAACTGTGGTGTCGTCAGAAAACTTGTAGATAGTATTGGAATTGTGCCTGGCCACACAGTCATGGGTGAATAATGAGTAAAGCAGTGGGTTAAGCACACTTCTTTGGGGTTCTCCTGTGTTGATAATCAGTGAGAAGGAGACATTGTTTTCAATTTGTACCGTCTGTGGTCTTCTAATGAGAAAGTCAAGAATACAGTTGCAGAGTGGGGTACAGAGGCCTACAGTTTGTAGCTTCTTGACCAGTATTGAGGGAATAATGGCATTGAAGGCTGAGCTGCAGTTGAAGAGCAGCCAAAATGAATGATTTTTAAGAGGTGATCCAGAGCTGAGTGGAGAGCCAGTGATATTGCAACTGCTGTGGAGCGATGGTGACGATAGGCGAATTACAGTGGGACCAGATATTTTCTTAGGTATGTCTTAATTCTGGCCATGACCAGCCTCTCAAAGCATTTCTCCATAGTAGAAGTTAGTGTTACTGGGCAGTAGTCATTGGGCAGCTCACACTGCTCTTATTGGGTACTGGGATGATTTTGAAATAGATGGGAACCTCTGACTGCAGCAATGAGTGGTTGAAAATGTTTGTGAACACTCCGGCTAGTTGGTTGGCACAGATTTTCAGTACCATGCCAGGTACACCGTCAGGGCCTGACGCCTTGTGAGAGTTCACCCTCTTGAATTATGTTCTGACGTCACCCTCAGAGACAGATATCATAGGGTCTTTAGCCTTTTCAGGGATTCTAGTCGGCACTGTTTGGTTCTTCTTCTCAAAGCGAGCACAGAAGGTGTTCAGCTCAACACAAAGTATCACAGCCTTGGTGTTTGCTACTGTGGAAATTCAACCCTGTGCATTGCATTGAGACCATAAACTGCACAGTTAGTAATGCCAGGACTATAAAATCATAATAACCTGGAGTACAAGCCCACTGGATTAAACTAATTAATTGTACAACTCAATTCAAGAGCACATTCCCCAGTTCTATCCAATTTCTTCAGTGAAATATTGTCTCTAGTGCAATGTGAAAGTCAGTATGTGTACTGTATGTGCACCATGTCTGGAGAAACGAAGTTGTACAGACAGATGATAATAAACTTGAACTTGAGCAGTGCATCCCAGACTCTGAGAAATGAAATATGTTTTGTAAATGCCATCACCATCTCAGCTGAGGAATCATCTAGTTAACAGAGGGGGTTTTACGTTTTCATTTAGAGTGACAATGCCAAGGCATCAGAAGCATTAAAAAGTAAAAATATTAAGATGCAAGTTTCTCTTGTTGCATATTTTCCAGTGAGAAGTTAAATTCCAGCACAGGGAAAATTAGATTGAAAAAACTTGTCGGTCACTACCCACGTTACACAATGGGATTATATAATATTTGTTGCTGATATTTTTGCACATTGTAATCAGATTAATATGGAAGATTTTTGTGGCAATCAATCTGTAACGCGTCACTGCAGAATATCCATGTGTGCTACTAAGCTAAATGTAAGCTTCAAATTTGCAAAATAGCTTCCATTTTGTCATCCCTTTCATGAACCGGAACCCCTCGAAGACTCGTCCATATGGGGGCCAGATACAAACAGAACAAAGGAGATTAAAGAGATAAGAGTTGTTGAGAGATGAGTGAGATCGATAGATCTCCTTAAATGACTGGTATTCTATCAAGACTGATTTTCAAGCTCACATCAGCTCGCTCTGCTTTCATGTCCTATTGGTTGTCTTAATTAAAGCGTTGAGGTGAGTGGTGTACTGAATAAAGCACAACAGAAATTATCTGTGAGCTGACTGTTTAATAGAATCTTCGCAGGAGTTTAAATAATCACAATTAACACGCTTTCACAGTTACCCCCCACCTCTGAAGTCACGTGCTTCCCAGAGTTCTTTGTGCTCCCCAGCCACCAGGATCTTCTGTGGCAGGCTGCAGCTCCCCATCTCTGATGGTAACAGCACCACTGCTCTGTCTGTGCTGTGTCTGGTCGAGTCTGACAACCCACCGCTATCTAGAGTGGGCAGGATTCGTACACTTTGCCGAGGCACCGCTACACGCCCAATTGAAAGGCTACCACGCTGCTTAAAGTACCACCACTCATCATCAAGGGCTGCTGAGCAACGGGATTCATCAACGTCTTTGCAAGCAACAAATGGATGTCTTCTGGTATTTGCTCGAGAAAAAGTTGCTCAAAAAGCAGACAGGGCTTGTGTCCGTCCATGAGTTCCAGCATCTCATTCATTAGTTCAGAAGGAGTGCAGTCACCCAGGCCATCCATATGGAGATGTCATGCTGCCCCGTTGCATTGGGAAAAGCTGAAAGTACATATGAGCAGGACTTTGATGGCTTCATACCTGTTATTGGCTGGAGGCAAGAGCAGGTATCTTGATCCAGAAATGCAACGGCATAGGAACATAGGAAGTAGGAACAGGAGTAGGCCAAAAATGGCCCATCGAGCCTGCTCCGCCATTCAATGGCTGATCTAATTTATGACCTAACTCCCTGCCTTCTCCCCATATCCCCTAATTCCTCCCTAGTAGTACTCCGTTGCATCAGCGGTAATCTTGCATAGATGGAACTTGGCCTCGGCCTGCTCAAACCAGACCTGTAGCTGCAAGATCCAAAATACTGGAAGTTTCAGCGTAACAGCATTCTACGCATCCATAGCGAGGTGAAAAAAGTTGAGGTAAGTGGTGCAGTGAATAAAGCACAACAGAAGTTGCCTATGAGCTGAACCAACAAAGCTGTTTAATAGAATCTTTGCAGGAGTTTAAATAATTACACAATCACCCGACCCCTGAGGTCACGGGCCTCCCAGAGATCCAGCAGGGGCCCGCAACTACAGATGCCGGTTTGATAATGGAGTGCTACAGTTCGCCACAGTGTAAAATATTAGCCTTTGCCCCATTTTACTCTCTCCAAAACTGAATATAAAATTAATCATGTTATGAAACATATGTAAGCGCCGCCGGAGCTTCTGCAATGGCAGCATTGCCACTGGAGCAGGCCCACGGAGAGTGGGGAGCAGAGGCCCAGCCCTCCCCCACGTGGTCCTTCCTCTCAGTCCAACTGCTGATAATTCTGTACAGGCTTTAAAGGAACTGATGGGGTTTCATTTAAAATTCTGAAGCTGTTGGGCCTGGGGCCCAAAATGGTGGCGCCTGAGTTTGGCAGCGGCCTCGAAGGGTTGCAGACTCTGGAGCACAGTAGACTGGTGCAAGGCACCAGTAATGGGGAGAACACCCACCCCCCCCCACCCTTTGAGAAGAAGAATGAGAGGAGAGGACCATTGACCATGGTGGCTGAAGGACACACGCATTTACAATGAGGTTTCAGAGACTTGTGGGGGAGGAGCCCACACAGGCGGAACGAGGTCAAAGGACTCACTCCAGGTTGTGGGCTGGTGGAGAGTGGCTCACGAGAATCAGAACAGGGATTGGAGAGGATGTTGAGGGCAAGAGGGACTTCTGAAGAGCCCATGAAGGGCTCCCGAAGGGCCCTGGGTGCTGAAGGCTTTCTTTATGTGTCAGAGGTTTGGATTTGAGCTCAGTGTGATAGTAGAGATTCTATCACCAATGTGTATATGTACAGATTGTAGTGTAGGATGACTGTGATTGGCTGAGAGCATAGCCACGCCTACTGGCAGGTCTTAAAGGGTTGCTCCTAGCCAGAACAGATCATTCTGGACTGGTCAACCTACATGTGATACACTCCAGTCTTCTAGTTAATAAAAGCCTTGGTTTGGATCAACAAGCCTTTGATTCTTTTGACGCGCTCTACACTCGGATTGTCGATGGTTTGACCTGTCCCAGACTTTTGTGTGGCCGCAAAGGCTGCGGGAGCGCTGGGCAACTCGGTGACTCTGGGGAGCTCTCATTTGCTTCTCTTTCTCTGACTGTAAGGGGGAGCTAGGCAATGCTTTCTCTGCCTTGGTCAGCAATTTCACGTAATATCACACTTCTGTTTCATTACAACAAGGTCAATGATATATCATTGCTCATCAACAGCTCAAGTGTAGCCTGCTCTCTGACTGACTCCACAGAATGCTGTTACTTCTCCAGATACTCAAAACTTTTCATTAAGGCCAATTTTGCTCATTTGATTTTGGCAGTCTGTTTAGTAGATTATTATTTTTCCCATTATTTCTCCCTTCCTGTTCTGATTTACCAATACAAAGGCCTGAACTCCAATCACAAGATCACAAGATAAAGGAACAATCCTACAAGTGGTTTCCAATTCTTGTTTCCCATCTCCGTAGAAACCATTTCGATCTCCCAAGATGCCACCCTCCCAGGGGTCACCATTGACTATATCCCATGCAGTCCATCCACATAAATACTGTGGTTGTAAAGCAGAGCAGAGAGAAGGTATCCTGAGGGAGGTGATTCACTAAATTACTCCTTTCCAATAGTTGTAAGGCACAAATCAGGAGCATTATTGACCATTGTTGCCTCGAGAGCAGTTCGAATAACGTTCAGGAGATACATCCAGGACAAAGCAATTGATAGCCTCTCCACCATCCTAAACATTCCTTCTCTTTACTACTTCCACACTGTAACTCCATTGTGTTCCATCCACGAAACATCCTTCATTTTCTCACCTGCATTCCTGAGGACACACTTCCCAGAGCTTTGACCTCAACCACCAAGAAGGCAATAGGTTTAAGCCATGTGGGAACACTGGCATATTCCCCTAAAAGCACACACTATCCTGATTAAGAATTAGTCTCTTCACCATTGCTAATTCTAAATCTTGGAATTCCCTAACCAAAACCATTTACCAGAAGGACTGCAATTGGGACTATACACCAGGTCACACTTCAGAAGACCTCTGCTCAACCGAGCACATCGAGACAACCGTGAGGAAGGTACATCAAAATCTCTATTGTCTAAGGAGCATGAGGAGATTTACATAACATCAAATACTCTATCAAACCTTGGAAAGTATACTGACTGGTTACATCACAGCTTGATCGGGAATTGGACTGCCCTGGAACACAGGAGGCTGCAGAAGGCAACAAACATCACAGGCTCCGACCTCTCATCCATTGAATGAATCCATGTGAGGTGCTAACTCAAAAAGGCAGTTGGTATCATAAGGGACCCCGATCTCCCTGGTCACAACCTCTTCTCACCTACTACCTTTGGGTAGAAGGTACGAAAGCCTGAAGACCTTGAAATAAAGTTACATGAGCATCATCTTCCTGCATTGATTCAGCACATTTATAAACATCAGGGTGGTGTTCCATATGAAGTCCACAAGATAAGTTTGAATGACGACAGTGACTACATTTCAACGCTCACAGCTCCAGCAGATTCATTGCAATAGTGCATACATGACATCACATACAACCCTGAGATTCCTTTATCCTGCAGGCACGGCAGAATTACCACTAATTCTGTGCAAAAAAAATAAACCATACACAATGTAAACTTGTAAACAAATAAAAGAACTGTAAATAGATCACAAATGTAAACAAACTGACAGAGAGAAAAAGAAAATCAATAAAGTGCACAAGTAAGAGTCCTGAAATGAGTCTCTGATTGAATTTGTCATTGAGGGGTCTGATGGTGGAGGAGTAGCAGCTGTTCCTGAACCTGGTGGTGCAAGTCTCGTGGCACCTATACCTCTTTCCTGATGGCAGCAGCGAGAACAGAGCATGTGCTGGGTGGAGTGGGCCTTTGATGGTTGCTGCTGCTCTCTGATGGCAGTGTTCCCTATACATGTACTCACCAGTGAGGAGGGTTTGCCTGTGATGTCCTGGGCTGTGTCCACTACCCTTAGGAAGGCTTAGGGGTGTTGGTGTTCCCATACCAGATCATAATGCAACTGGACAGCACACTTTCCACCATATCTCTGTAGAAATTTGCCAGGGTTTTAAGCTTAGGTTCAATCCTGACCTTCATCATCAAGTGTGTGGATGTTGGGTGTTTTTCCTGTCACCCACATGGGTTTCCTCTTGGTGTAGGTTAATAGGTTAGTTGATCACTGCAAGGTGTGCAGGTGAGTGGTGGAAATCTAGGTGTTGATGAGAAGAATAAAATGGGATGGGTGTAAAAATGAGCACCCTTGCTGTATCTAGTGAAACACAAAAACTGCAGATGTTGTGATTGCAGTCACAGCACAGAGATCCTGGAGGAACTCAGCCGGTCTCGAAGGCAAAGATATATTATGGAAGTTTAACCATTAGGCTGAGTAGGCTGAAGCCTAGGGGCCTGGAAGGTAAGGGGGCCCATCAAACAACACTAGAAATGTTACTTTAATGAAGCCAAAGGGAACTAAGCCAAAATATTAAAAGTGTGATGGACTAAGCAGCTGCACAGCCGGACAGGCAGAATCGCCGCACCGAGCGGCCGGCACAGAATGGGACGGGCTCCTCTTCTTTGCCCAGGAGAAGCCCGTGTTTGCAAACCCGCATGGGTTGACGAAGCGCGTTGCTTCTCTGCTGGCATGTTGCCGGAGAGACAATGACTCTGCAGCACGCTGACATCACTCCCCTTTATGAAGTGTGCTGACATCACTTGTCTTTGTGACATCACTCCCCTTTGTGACATCCACTCCCCTTTATGAAGCGGCTGACATCACTCCCCTTTATGAGGCGGCTGACATCACTCCCCTTTATGAAGCGGCTGACATCACTCCCCTTTATGAAGCGGCTGACATCACTCCCCTTTGTGAAGCGCGCTGACATCACTCCCCTTTATGAAGCGGCTGACATCACTCCCCTTTATGAAGTGCACTAACATCACTTCTTTGTAAGGCATGCTGACATCACTCCCCTTTGTGAAGCGCGCTGACATCACTCCCCTTTGTGAAGCGCGCTGACATCACTCCCCTTTGTGAAGCGCACTAACATCACTTCTTTGTAAGGCATGCTGACATCTCTCTCCTTTATGAAGCGGCTGACATCACTCCCCTTTATGAAGTGCACTAACATCACTTCTTTGTAAGGCATGCTGACATCACTCCCCTTTGTGAAGCGCGCTGACATCACTCCCCTTTGTGAAACGCGCTGACATCACTCCCCTTTGTGAAGCGCACTAACATCACTTCCCTTTGTAAGGCATGCTGACATCTCTCCCCTTTATGAAGTGGCTGACATCACTCCCCTTTGTGAAGTGCGCTGACATCACTCCCCTTTGTAAGGCATGCTGACATCTCTCCCCTTTGTGAAGCGCGCTGACATCACTCCCCTTTGTGAAGCGCGCTGACATCACTCCCCTTTATGAAGCGGCTGACATCACTCCCCTTTATGAAGTGCACTAACATCACTTCTTTGTAAGGCATGCTGACATCACTCCCCTTTGTGAAGCGCCCTGACATCACTCCCCTTTGTGAAGCGCGCTGACATCACTCCCCTTTGTAAGGCATGTTGACATCACTCCCCTTTGTGAAGCGCACTAACATCACTTCTTTGTAAGGCATGCTGACATCACTCCCCTTTGTGAAGCGACTGACATCACTCCCCTTTATGAGGCACGTGATTGTTTAAAATAAAACCAGTTGGTCATTGACTCTTCTCTGGTAGTTGTGTTCCTTGAGCTCTGCAGTTAGTCCCACTAAATTGGTCACCCCGATGGGTGCTCAACGTCTTTTGAGCCCCAACAGTGAGAAAGCCACAGAATGGATGTGGTCGCTGTGAAACTGCCCACCTTCTGGCCTCACAGACTATGTTCCAGCAGGATGAGGCTCAGTTCCACATTAGAAACATAACAAATGAAGCCACCAATTTCTGGCATGTAGTCACCTCATTAGATGAAGATTCTGCTGCCAAGATAGATGATTTTATCAACAACCCACACGAGGAGGATCAATACAGTGCTTTTAAGGCACATCTCCTCATGACTTTCGGCATGTCTGACCTGGAAAGAGGCACATCCTTACTCCACCTCAACGATTTGGGAGACAGATGGGCATCTGAACTGATGAATTAAATGCTTGCATTAGCAGACGGCCATTTCAACTGCTTAATGTTCAAGGCAGCCTTCTTGGAACGGCTCCCTCATGACATCGCCCTGCTGCTCTCTTCTGCTGACTTCTTCAAACCAAGGGGAGTGGTGAGGGAGGCAGAGAGACTTCACAGAGTACTACAGCCTTCCATGGCAAAACATATCACCTTGGTCAGACAAGTCAATGAAGCCGCCAGTTCTATGGCACTCTACAAGCTACCGAGGAAGAAAAAACCATGGACAACAGTGAATGGTGTTTCTACCACAAAGTGGGGCAGGAATGTGCCACCGTGCTGTTACGTGGTTGATTCCCGAGGCCATCAGTGGTGGTTGGTGACCATATCAGCCTGTAAAATGCCATTGATCAGCGCACGGGATGCAAACTGCTCGTCGACACCAGTGCTCAGCTCAGTATTTTCCCGCCATCCTCTTTTGAGCAGGAATCTTGAGTGCTTCAAGCCGACTTGTGTGCCACCAGAGACAATATGATTAGCAGTAATGATACCAAATCGATACAACTGGTATTAGGCAACACACCTTACTGCTGGACCTTCACACTAGTGGCCATAGGACAGCCCATTTTGGGAGCGGACTTCCTGAGGGCACATGACTTGTTCGTAGACGTGAAAGGCGCCATTTGGTCCACACCACCACATTCCACACATGCCCACTTTCTTCAGGTCATCAACTGGCAACACTGCTATGTGTGCAAACACTCACCACCAATGATTTTGTGAATTTATTCACAGAGTTTTCTGAACTACGTACACCTAATTTCCATTTAGTCACTCCACGTCATGGAGTTCAGCACTACGTAACCACCACCGACCCTCCCCTACATTCCAAGGCATATAGACTTCCCCCTGACCAGCTACTACAGGCCAAAAAAGAGTTCAAAACTATGGAGGAACTAGGCATCATCCGAAGGTCTGAAAGTCCTTGGGCATCATCACTCCATATAGAGCCCAAAGCATCTGGTGGCCTAAGACCTTGTGGAGATTACCGACACCTTAACGGCACAACTGTGCCGGATAGGTATCCAATATCACACATTCAAGATTTTTCCCACCTACCTCCATGGCAAACGTATCTTCTCGAAGGTAGATTTTGTGAAAGGTTATCACCAATTCCCTGTCCACCTGAAGGACATCCCTAAAATGGCCATTTGGTCTATTTGAATTTCTGAGGATGCCTTCCAGCCTTAAGAATGCAGCTCAGATGTTTCAATGTTTAATGGACACCGTCACAAGAGATTTGCCTTTCCTTTTCGTCTACCTCAATGACATCTTAGTGGCCAGCAAGTCAACACAATAACACAGATAACACCTGCGACAATTGTTCCAGAGGCTTCAGGACTGTGGCCTTTCTATCATCCTTGCAAAGTGTGCATTTGGCAAACACACAATTGACTTTTTGGGTCACAGGATTTCAACATAGGCGCAACCCCACTTCCAGACAAAGTATCAGCCATTCAGGCCTTCCCAAAGCCCATTACAGTTAAAGGGCTACAAGAATGGGAATGGTCAACTTTTATAACAGGTTCATCCCAGCAGCTGCCAGAGTCATGAAGCCCTTATTCTACATCCTTACTGGTAAACCTAAAAAACTGCTCTGGACTACAGAGGCCACAGAAGCGTTTAACAAAGCAAAAGAGGTGCTTTCAGAGGTAACCATGTTGGCCCACGCCCATATGCATGCCCCGCTTGCGCTCACATCAGACACATAGGACATCACAGTGGGGGCGGTCCTAGAACAAATAATCAGTGGTCACTGGCAACCCCTGGCATTTTTAAGCCACACCTACATCCGCCCAAATTAAAATATAGCATTTTCGACCAGGAGTTGTTAGCGTTTTATTTGGCCATCAAACATTTCAGCTATTTTATTGAGGGCAGGCATTTTACTGCATTTACTGACTATAAGCCTCTAACGTTTGCCCTTTCCAAGATTACAGATCCCTGGTCGGCGCATCAACAGAGCATCTAGCCTATATTTCTGAATTTACCTCTGATGTGCAGCATTTGTCTGGTAAAGACATTGTTGTAGCTGATGCCTTGTCCAGGACAGAGGTCAATGCGATTACAGGAGGGCTAGATCTCCAGGATCTCGCAATAGCCCAACAAGAGGACCAGGAGGTACATTTGTTACGGACCTGCTCTTAGCCGACATTCCACTGGGCCCCGACCAGGTGAACACACTTTGAGATACTTCAACTGACCACCCATGACCAATCATCCCACTGTCTTGGCAGAGGAAACTTTTCAACCATATTCACGGCCTGTCCCATCCATCTGTCTGCACAACTGTTAAGCTTATGTCCTCAAAATATATCTGGCATGGCTTAAGGAAGCAGGTCACTCACTGGGCACGAATATGCTTCTCCTGCTAGGCAGCTAAGATCCAACGGCACACCCGAGCACCACTTCAACAATTTCCACCTACGACTCAAAGGTGTCAGCATGTACACATAGACATTATGGGCTGGCTGCCTGTGTCCAGAGGACAATGGTATATACTAACAATGGTTAACCATTTTACCCACTGGCCAGAAGCTACACCAATGATAGACATCATGGCTGAAACGTGCTCGGACTTTTCTATTGACCTGGGTTGCTCAATTCGGAATACCAATCCATCTAACCTCTGACAGTGGAACTCAGCTTACTTCAACCTTGTGGGAAAACCTGGCACAATTACACCATACTACGGTGTACCACCCGCAGGCTAATGGGCTAGTGGAACATTTCCACCGACATCTGAAACAAGCCTTGCGGGGAAGACTTAAGGGGCCTCAATGGGCAGATGAGTTACCGTGGGTGCTGTTTGGTATTAGAACGGCACCTAAGGATGACCTGGAGAACTCCTAGTACCAGCAGACATCACTCCTTCTTCAGCCAAAAATAGATCCTTGGTTACAGAGGAATTACAAGAACCAAGAAACAAGATGGTTTCCCTGGCTTCAGTTCCAGCAGCTCATCGTGGATCACTGCCTACACATATTCCTGCTGCTCTCAGCATCTTTGTTCAAAACCCATCCCATGCTACACTCCTGCAGCAACTTTACGAGGGACCTTATAAAGTGCTGCAGCACAATGGATCTACGGTGCCATTGGACACGAGACAAACTGAAGCCTGCACACATGGACATTGCTGAATCTATGCATGTCCCACCTCCAAAGTGCGGGGACGCCCTCCTAAAATACCAAAAGCTGTGACATTGCCACAGTGCAACAATTATGGGGGGGTGATGTGGCGGACTGAGCAGCCGCATTGCTGGACAGGTAGAATCGCCGCACAGAATTAGGTGGGCCCAGGAGAAGCCCACATTTGCAGACCTGCGTGGGTTTGCAGAATGCGTTGCTTCCTTGCTGGCATGTTGCCAGAGTGACAATGTCTCTGCAGTGCACTAACTTCACTCCCCTTTATGAGGCGCACTGACATCACTCCCCTTTATGAAGTGCGTTAACTTAAGCGCACTGACATTATTATGAGCCCAGAGGACCTCAAAACCCAGCAGCAATAGATATACACCAAGACAAAAGGTTATTTAAACAAAAGTTGCTTCAATTATCTTTAAACATGAAAACAGAATCACACTTCAACTTATCACTATTCACTTAACTGACCTAACTTAATCCCCTTCTAATTCTAAGCACACATATGTAATGTGTGTGTGTGTGTGTGTGTGTGTGTGTGTGTGTGTGTGTGTAAGTTCAGAAAAGTTATTTGAAAAGTCCAATCTCACTTCTCATTCCTCCAAGTTCACTGGTTGCAGGCAATTCTTATACTGTGCACAGAATTTAACATTTATAAAGTTCACCAGGCTTTGGAGCTTGAAAGGTAAATGGTTACCATTCAGGAAGGTTCTTGTCAGTTTTCAGAGATAGATTTGTTGTTCCAGGACATCCACAACTGATTTACTTGCACCAGCCACTTCAATGTCTTGTTGACAAAACTTTCCCCCTCAGGGTTCTCCAAATGATAACCTCTTTCTTTCAGGTCACCACAGAGAGCTTTCTGTTTTTCTTATTCCAAGTGAAATATTAGACAGCCAGTCCTCTCCTCTTGCATGAACCACAAGGGCTTTGACCAGGCTGAACTAAGCACTCACAACCCGTCTTCCAAAATGGGTTTTCTACAAGCTTGCCCTGTTCCAGTCCCAGCTGCTGTTACTGTCTGTATCACTGTAGAACTGATCTGTCTTTGTCTCTCTCACTCTCTCTCTCTCTCTCTCTTTCACACACACACACACACACACACACACACACACACAAAGCCTATTTCACTCTCTCTGCTTGCAAAACCACATGACCCTCCTTTCCAGACTAGCTCTTTCATCTGTTGCCTCTTTGTAAACAACAATCCATTAGCGAAGTCTCTTGGGCACTTTCCAAAGATTTTTCAAAGGCTCTGAATACCTGACATGTCTAGCATTAGCAGAGCTCCAGTATTTCAAATAAAATCTGTTTTAAAGTGTTTGTATGTGACCAACAGTAACAAACCTTTCCCAATTTATCTCCCAAAAACATATCTATATATTCTGTCACATCACTCACCTTTATGAAGCGCGCTGGCATCACTCCCCTTTATGAGGCGCGCTGACATCACTCCCCTTTATGAAGCGCGCTGTCATCACTCCCCTTGTTGAGGCGCGCTGACATCACTCCCCTTGTTGAGGCGCGCTGACATCACTCCCCTTGTTGAGGCGCGCTGACATCACGCTCTTGTTGAGGCGCACTGTCATCACTCCCTTTGTTGAGGCGCGCTGACATCACTCCCCTTGTTGAGGCGCGCTGACATCACTTCCCTTTGTGAGGTGTGATTGTTTAAAATAAAAAAAACAGGTGGTAGTTGACTCTTCTTCGGTAAGCTGTGTTGTTTCTTGAGCTCTGAAGTTAGTCCCACTAAACAAGTATTTTAAAATTGCAACAACTTGTAGCATTCAATGCTCCTGTGATTGGATTTCATCTCATCCCTCAGGGCTGCGGCGGCGGCGGCCATCTTTGTTACCCATAATCCCCCAAGCAGCTGGAACTGCTCTGCCTGTGCCAGTGCATGTCCGACTTCTTTCTCTCTTTCTAAAATATTTTCACCGAGTTTCTCAAAAACCCTTTACATAAGGTAAACTAGTGATAACATAAACCATATTCTATACATTATCACACATCAATTGTAAATTAGAAGATGAACCATAAACATCACATCACTTATTTCGTCCAGGACAACAAATTCAATAATTACAATAATTAAGCAATTAAATCATAACCCGTACTGTGTCCAAAAATAATAATGAACACAAAATGTACACGTAAAATTCCTTTATGTCAAATATTTGATCCTTCTCCTGTTATTCTATGATGATCCGCAATCTGTAGTTAAACCCCCACCACTTGTTTGTCTTAATTCTTTGGCTTGGCTTCGCGGACGAAGATTTATGGAGGGGGTAAAATGTCCACGTCAGCTGCAGACTCGTTTGTGGCTGACAAGTCCGATGCGGGACAGGCAGACACGATTGCAGCGGTTGCAGGGGAAAATTGGTTGGTTGGGGATGGGTGTTGGGTTTTTCCTCCTTTGTATTTTGTCAGTGAGGTGGGCTCTGCGGTCTTCTTCAAAGGAGGTTACTGCCCGCCAAACTGTGAGGCACCAAGATGCACGGTTTGAGGCGAGATCAGCCCACTGGCGGTGGTCAATGTGGCAGGCACCAAGAGATTTCTTTAGGCAGTCCTTGTACCTCTTCTTTGGTGCACCTCTGTCACGGTGGCCAGTGGAGAGCTCGCCCTATAACACGATCTTGGGAAGGCGATGGTCCTCCATTCTGGAGACGTGACCTATCCAGCACAGTTGGATCTTCAGCAGCGTGGATTCGATGCTGTCGGCCTCTGCCATCTCGAGTACTTCGATGTTAGGGATGAAGTCGCTCCAATGAATGTTGAGGATGGAGCGGAGACAACACTGGTGGAAGCGTTCTAGGAGATGCCGGTAATATAAAAAGAAAACCCCTGCCTTTGATCCGTAACGATGAACCCAATGGTCATTATCGCGTTAATTCCAACACAGGTCAGTATAGATGACCTAGTCACTTCAGGAAATATGATTTTCTATTCAAACACAGTTGCACAGGGAGGAGTGGAAAGCCCATGTTTATAACTTTTTTTTGATCTGATATGACCTTCAAGTATTGAAATAAATATAGGATAAAATCCACTCTGAAGGCTGGGGCTGTGGCTTCAATCTGGCAATGGGTGGGGGGTAGGGGGGGGGTCATTAACGTGGGCTGACTTCGACATGGCATCCAGGTTCATATCAAAGGTTCTGTTGCCATTCAGTTTCAAGTGGCAGGAAATTTAATGGACGAATCACAGTTCTACAGATAAAACGGGGGCACAATTGCTATTTTAACATGGACTTGCTCAGTCTGCAGGGGCCCTCTTGACAACAGCCGCCCCTTCCCTCCTCGCTTCCCATTGGCTGGGCCGGCGCTGTGCTCGCTTTCCATTGGTTCGCCGCCCAGTCGATCGTCGGGCGGCCGGTGACGCCCTTCCGCGGACTGGCTGTTCCACGCGACCTGGGCAGAAGGGCGAGCGAGATGAAGCGGCGGCGGTGATGCCTCCGGTACCGTCATGGCTCGGAACGGGGCTACCGCTCGGCCCCGCAAACTGTCAACCCAGCCTCAGAGTATGGCTGCGCCGCTGAGGAGGAGGGAGGGAGCAAAGGAGCCGGGCGCAGATCGGAAGATGCGAGAGGGTCCTGGGGTCGGGGGCACTGCCGACCCAACGAGGCGATGGAGCTGTGGTGGCTACGGAGTTGCACCATTCAGCATTGATTGTGGGGCTAGAGAGGCAACTGCAGGTACAGCCTGGGGAAGGGGGGGATGGGTGGGGGGAAGGGGGGGATGGGTGGGGGGAAGGGGAGGATGGGTGTGGGGGGGAAGGGGGGGATGGGTGTGGGGGGGAAGGTGGGGATGGGTGTGGGGAAGGTGGGGATGGGTGTGGGGAAAGGTGGGGATGGGTGGGGGGAAGGTGGGGATGGGTGGGGGGAAGGTGGGGGGCGGGTGGGGGGGGAAGGTGGGGACGGGTGGGGGGGGAAGGTGGGGACGGGTGGGGGGGGAAGGTGGGGGCGGGTGGGGGGGGGGAGGTGGGGGCGGGTGGGGGGGGAGGTGGGGGGGAGGTGGGGGGGAGGTGGGGGCGGGTGGGGGGAAGGGGGGGGCGGGTGGGGGGAAGGGGGGGGCGGGTGGGGGGAAGGGGGGGACGAGTGGGGGGAAGGTGAGGATGGGTGTGGGGGGGAAGGTGGAGATGGGGGGGTGAGGATGGGTGTGGGGGGAAGGA